>NC_057809.1:107675874-107728656 GCF_018294505.1 Triticum aestivum
GGGTAAGCCTTTGTATTAAGCAGAATTTTTTAGAGATGTTGGATGAGTCTTGATTCTTACCAGGGTGAGGTGATGTTGCCTGATGATTTTTTTTTGACCTGAAACTGTAGGGTATAGACCCCACAGTAATTTTATTGCTCTACAAGAAAAGGTTACAAATGTACACAATTTACAAGGTCTAACAGACCCAAAAAGAAAAAGAAAGAAAACATGAAACTCACCTCAAGGAGGCAAAAAGGAAATCCATCTAAGCAAATCCTCCTTGAACTTAGGCCTAATTCTATGAACCAGGAGGGAAATGTCTAAAATAAAAGAAGACCTCCATCTACGAAAAGATGGTGGGATATTCCTAAAAACCCTGTCATTCCTGACATTCCAGATGTTCCAGCATGCTAGGAAAACCACTTCAGAGAAGAAAGGCTTAGCAAAGTCTCATCTAGCATGATAAGCAATGGCAATCATATCATCTCCAGCCATCTAGTTGATTTGAAGATAATTCCAGACCCTACAACTGAAATTGCATTGAAAGAATAGATGATCTCTATCCTCTTTAGCTTGTGTTGGACATAGAACACATAAGTTAGAATCAGATACATTCCAGTGCCTTCTCTCCAGCATATCCTGAGTGTTCAGCCTATCCATAATCAGCATCCAAGCAAAGAACTTAATTCTCATAGTGCAGCAGCTAGCCCACACCCAGGATAAGAGTGGGTTGGGCACAATGTGTTTATGCAAGAAAGAATAGTATTTCTTGGCAGAATATCCCTTGCCATCCTCCTTCCACACCCATGTATCATTAAGCTGAGGATCATGGTTTGAGAGCAGCAGCAGATTTTGTAAAGTCTGTAACTCTCCAAAGGCTCTCTCAGAGAGTGGTAAATGGAATAAGGAGGTGAGCTCAGTCAAATCAAAAACCTCAGCAGCAGAAATTAGGGGATCAATGGCAAATGAAAAAAGCCTAGCAAACCTCTGCTCAAGAGGAATATTAGTGTCCCCCAAAGACCAAGGATCAGACCAAAACAGGATAGTGTCCCCCTTATTAACATGTACTGCACTGACCATCCTGAATTTATCCATTAACTTGCAGATATCTCGCCACCAGAAAGAGCCACAAATGATGGTAGCATGAGGAACCCTATCATGATAATAAGTGTTCCAGATGAGCTGGACCCAGGGCACATCAACTTTATTGTAGAATTTACTAGCATGTTTAAGGAGCAGAGCCTCATTCTGCAGCTTTAGATTGAAAATACCCAAGCCTCCTTTGTTCTTTGGTCTGCAAACCAAACCCCAAGCAGCCAAGGACTGACCAGAATCTTGTCCATACTTCCTCCAAAGACATTGCCTCTGTATTCGTTCAAGCTGCTTTAAAATGCCAGGAGGCAAATCCAGACTACACAGGAAAAAAATTGGCACAGAAGAAAGGGCAGAGATCAGGTACTGCAGTCGCCCACCATGAGCAAGGAAGGAAGAGCTAACAGAAAGCTTCCTTTCCATACTATCCACTAGTGGCATTAAGTCCAATATCTTAGGTTTTGTAATTCCCACAGGAAGCCCAAGATAAGTAAAAGGAAGGGTGCCAACCACACAACCAAATACAGCAGCAAGTCTGGCAATCTCCATAGAATCCACATTGATAGGAAGAATGGAAGAGTTATGATAGTTAACATGCAGTCCAGTGGACTTAGAGAAGAGAAGTAGCATTTTCTTCAAGGAGAGCAATTGAGCTTCCTCAGCAGGCATAATAATGAGTGTGTCATCAGCATACTGTATAATTGGATATTCCTTATCATGGCATGGAATAGGGAGCTGTAACAGTCCTTTCTGATGCATATCATTTACCACTGATTGCAATAGATCTGCAGCAATGGCAAACAGGAGTGGAGAAAGAGGGTCACCCTGCCTAACTCCTTTTTTACAAGCAAATTGTTTCCCAGGAACTCCGTTAAGCAGAACAGAGGAAGTTCCAAAAGCCAAAAACTGTTTAACCCAGAAGATCCACTTATCATTAAAACCCTTGTGCCTCAAAATTTGGAGAATGGCCTCATGTTCAATTGAATCAAAAGCTTTCTCAAAATCCAGCTTTAGAATGACAATGGGTCTCTTTGACTGATGACATTGGTGCAAATATTCAAAAGTCCAAGCAACACAGTCTTGAATGGTTCTGGATTTGATAAAACCATATTGGTTTTTATGCAAACATCTTGTGATATCTTGCTGCAGCCTGTTAGCAGCCATCTTAGAAAGAAACTTCACCCCCATACCAGAAAGAGAGATAGGCCTAAAATCATTAACAGACTCAGGGGATCTCTTCTTAGGGACCAGGGTGATATAAGAATAATTGATATTCTCCAGATTCACAGACCCCTCATGAAAAGCAGAAGCCAACTCATAGAAATCCTTACTGATTATCGACCAACACTTCTTAAAAAATAGCCCATTAAAGCCATCAGGCCCAGGAGACTTATCAATGGGCATGCTTTTAACAGTATTATCCATCTCCTCCTTGGAGAACGTCTTAGTGAGGGAGTCAAGACCCTGAACTCTATGCATGATGGAAGAAAGATCAAAACACATGTCAATACCATGACTAGTACCCATCCTGTTCTTGAAATTTTGCCAAAGAGCAACAGCCATTTGCTCATGATCAGAGACAACTGTACCATCATCCAAACGCAGAGAAGCAATGGAGTTATGCCGAAACCTTTCAGAAGCCATGGCGTGAAGGAATTTAGTGTTCTCCTCACCAACTTTAATAGATCTTATAGTGCACCTCTTCTTCCAATACAGAAACTGAAGGTGCAGCAGATGCTCCAAGTGCAACTTGACCAGAGTACGAAAGTTGAACTCATGCCTATAAAGTGGCCTCAATTCCTCCAAACAATCCAAAATGAGAACCACCCTATTACATTTAGCAATTAATAATTTCATTTTAGAAACATTCATGTGCCAACTCTTAAGATCCCTCCTCAAGGACTTAAATTTGCCAGCAATCTTGGCTGAGATGTTGGTTTTGCTAGAAGCAGAAGACCATGAGGCAGACACACAGTCCATAAAACCCTGCAGCTCCACCCAATAATTTTCAAAGCGGAAAATGTTACATTTAGGGATGGAAGTGTTGATGGCTACCACACAAGGCACATGATCTGAAGCAGTCCTAGCCAGAGGCAACACCTGGGTGGAGGGGTAACAAGTGATCCAGTTTGAGGAAGTGAAAAACCAATCAAGCTGCTCTAGTAGAGGATTATCCTGCATATTCGACCAAGTGAAGGATCTCCCTTTTATAGGAAACTCAAGCAAGCCAAGATGGCCAATAATCTCATTAAAAATGAAGATATCATTAGCATCGCCACCAGGTAAGTTCCTGTTCTCAGTTGATCGAATAAAATTAAAGTCTCCCAAAATAAGCCAATTTTCAGAGTCAGGGATGGAAAGGTTATAAAGCCAGTCCACAAAATCATCCCTTGCCTGGCCACGACATGGCCCATAGACCGTAACAAGCGTCCATTGTTCATTGTTATGTTTGGACGTAAAGTGCACAATTACGCCAAACTGCTTGACCTCAATCAATCTCCCTGTAAGGATAGATGAGTTCCATAACACAACAATTCCGCCCGAGGCCCCGATAGAAGGGCTATAAGCAAAAGAGTCAAAACAAGAAGGGCAAAATTTCCTGGCAGTTCTGGAGTCCATATACTCCATTTTCGTTTCTTGCAGACAGATAACAGAAGCCTGACTTTCATCCACTTTATTACGAACAGCAAGCTGACGATCATCAGAATTTAAGCCCCGAACATTCCAACACATAATCCGCCAACTTCTAGTAGACCGAATATCCATTGAGCATAGAGGTTACAAGTTTAACAGCATACCCACATAGCAGGCAGCACAAACAGCATTTCAGACATGCAGCAACGCCAAACAAAAGAAGTTTGCAAGGACAACGAAAGCATACAAGTCCTGAAGACAAATTATGGAAATAAATCCTACGATAACTAGTCCAGTTATGGGTCGACCACACCCCGGCTCTGAAGGAGGGGTAGGTTTTGGGTGTTGATTTGAGCAGTTGTGTACGGGGGAGGGGTGTGTGGGTGGTGGGGAGGGTGAGAGAGGTTATACTTGCGTGGGAAGTAAGGGGGTGGGGGGAAAGTTGCGATGTGGAAAGTGTGTCATGGGGGGATGGCATCTTTTTGTTGGGCCTTGTACGGCGATCGGCCTGGTAAGTGAGCAGGTGATCGGCCTGGTAAGTGGGAGGGTGATCAACAGGATCGTATGGCACATTTCCTATCGGGCATACTATTGCCAAATATCACTGTCCTTCATTTATATCGACCATACATAACTGAAAAGATAGAAAAATCCTATACAAAATAACAGTGCTTGTCCTTTTCCTTCGACACCACCGAAGCGGTCACCAAAGGATAAAAAGACAAATCACCTCTTCACCCAGATCACCTCTTCACCCAAGCTTGGTGCGGCTTCATCACTGATCAACAGCTTTATGGACCTCCAAAGTAGTTTTCCAGAAGCAAAATCATAGCCGTGGAAAGAATCAGACCAGGGCAACATGTCCCCGGACACGTCATCGAACTTCAGAACTGACACCCTCGCATGACAGCAAAACCATAGCCGTTGAAAGAATCAGACTAGGGCAACATGTCCCTGGACACGCCATCAAACTTCAGAAGTGACACCCTCGCATGACGACGACGATGTCGGAGGGGGAAACCAGAACTGTCAGCCTTCGACGACAGACCCAACACAAGATACTCCATCTTCCAGTTGTCACTTGCGTAGGCAACCGGCTACGCATACTCCTGAATGACAAAACCTCTGTACTCCACCATGAAGTCGGACACAACGCCACAACAACGGGACTGAGCAGAAGGAGAGACACACCTGATGGAGTCGCCGCCGCCGCCTCGCCAACACCACCCATGAACCCTAACATTGTTGATCTGAGGGATCGACAGAGACACGATGCCATCAACTCCGAGACGCTGCCATGAAAGACACCGCCGGTGTGGGAGTGGAGTTGAGGCGGATTTATTCGTTCAGGCACCGCTCCCACCACCCCAATGACACACCATGACCTACAAATCCAAACCCTAACTACATGGCAACGGAAAGGGGTCCCCCTCCCTCCTGCCGCTGGAGCAGCAGCCAAAGGGAGAGGGGGCCAGCTGCTCGACCTGTGGAGATAGGAGGAAATTGATCACCTCTCCCTAGTCGCCTGGTGGTGGCTGCGCTAGGGTAGGAATGCCTCGTAGGTGACTACGTGCTTATTTGGATACCTTCGCTAGGGCATCTCCAACGCGGTCCCTAGTCCAGGCGTATTTTTCCATTGAACATGGACCTGTAGTGGACCTGTATCGACGGACCAGATGCATTTCTCCTGGTAAGCTAGAGACAAACTAGGGGACTTTGCCAGCACACAGCTGCTCGGTGTTCAAACTACATCACCACGGTTCGTCACCTTAAATTATCACGACCTTTCAGCATGCAACTGGTCTGCATTAAAATGACACCATGACGGTTCGTCAACCCTATATTAATGATATGTGTTTGCCGAGGAAACTACTCTGGATTCAAGCATTCTAGATTGCATGGAGATGTTCAGCAAGGATGTGCATCATGCTGGAGAGCTCAGTGGAGAACATGGTGGCGGTGGAGCTGGTGGAGTTGGCGCCAGTGTACAGGATGCTCACCCAGATGGACATGGTCAGGTTCCGACGCAGAGCTCGGTGTCATCCTGTCGCGTATTATCCTTGAGATCAGCATGATCAGTGAGACCATGCTCGTGGTGGCGAGCCTCACCAAGGTCGAGGCCATCAGGACGATGTAGGCGACTTCGCTCACAGCCGTGCCCATCGTCGACGCCCCCATCGATGCCTTATATCCTACAAGACGTAAGACACCCCCATCGACGCCTACATCCTGCAAGACGTAAGGCGCTACCATTGCTTCCTCCTGCATGTTGCTCTGTTCATATTCATAAATCTGGTACGGCTGCTCTGTTTGGCCGGCAGGGGAGAGGGAAGAAGGCGGTAGAGACGTTCTCGGCGACGGACCTGCACTACGGCCCGGTGGCGCAGTTGCAATCTTGGTTGGGGGCCAGCGTGATGGAGTTCAAGGACAAGGTGGCCAAGTACCGGCACGATGGCAGCAAGCCCTCAACGTCGCGGCCGGCGTCCAATCCTCGGATGAAGGCTACACCAACACCAATGTGGACGCCGTCACCGGCAACAAAGAATAGAAGCCGCCGCGGCTGCAGGAGATGGCGATGTGTGTTGGGGAACGTAGTAAGCAATTTCAAAAAAAAAATCCTACGATCACGCAAGATCTATCTAGGAGATGCATATAAACGAGAGGGAGAGTGTGTCCACGTACCCTCGTAGACCGAAAGCGGAAGCGTTAGGTTAACGCGGTTGATGTAGTCGAACGTCTTCACGATCCAACCGATCTAGTACCGAACGTATGGCACCTCCGAGTTCAGCACACGTTCAGCTTGATGACATCCCTTGAACTCTTGATCCAGCAGAGGGTCGAGGGAGAGTTTCATCAACACGAAAGCAAGGTGACGGTGATGGTGATGTGATCCGCGCAGGGCTTCGCCTAAGCACTACGACGCTATGACTGGACGAGTGAACTGTGGAGGGGGGCACCACACACGGCTAAGAGAACAATTGTTTGAACCAGATCTGAAGGAGGGGTAGGTTTTGGGTGTTGATTTGAGCAGTTGTGTAGGGGGGAGGGGTGTGTGGGTGGTGGGGAGGGTGAGAGAGGTTATACTTGCGTGGGAAGTATGGGGGTGGGGGGAAAGTTGCGATGTGGAAAGTGTTTCGTGGGGGGATGGCATCTTTTTGTTGGGCCTTGTACGGCGATCGGCCTGGTAAGTGAGCAGGTGATCGGCCTGGTAAGCGGGAGGGTGATCAACAGGATCGTATGGCACATTTCCTATCGGGCATACTATTGCCAAATATCACTGTCCTTCATTTATATCGACCATACATAACTGAAAAGATAGAAAAATCCTATACAAAATAACAGTGCTTGTCCTTTTCCTTCGACACCACCGAAGCGGTCACCAAAGGATAAAAAGACAAATCACCTCTTCACCCAGATCACCTCTTCACCCAAGCTTGGTGCGGCTTCATCACTGATCAACAGCTTTATGGACCTCCAAAGTAGTTTGCCAGAAGCAAAATCATAGCCGTGGAAAGAATCAGACCGGGGCAACATGTCCCCGGACACGTCATCGAACTTCAGAACTGACACCCTCGCATGACAGCAAAACCATAGCCGTTGAAAGAATCAGACTAGGGCAACATGTCCCTGGACACGCCATCAAACTTTAGAAGTGACACCCTCGCATGACAACGACGATGTCGGAGGGGGAAACCAGAACTGTCAGCCTTCGACGACAGACCCAACACAAGATACTCCATCTTCCAGTTGTCACTTGCGTAGGCAACCGGCTACGCATACTCCTGAACGACAAAACCTCTGTACTCCACCATGAAGTCGGACACAACGCCACAACAACGGGACTGAGCAGAAGGAGAGACACACCTGATGGAGTCGCCGCCGCCGCCTCGCCAACACCACCCATGAACCCTAACATTGTTGATCTGAGGGATCGACAGAGACACGATGCCATCAACTCCGAGATGCTGCCATGAAAGACACCGCCGGTGTGGGAGTGGAGTTGAGGCGGATTTATTCGTTCAGGCACCGCTCCCACCACCCCAATGACACACCATGACCTACAAATCCAAACCCTAACTACATGGCAACGGAAAGGGGTCCCCCTCCCTCCTGCCGCTGGAGCAGCAGCCAAAGGGAGAGGGGGCCAGCTGCTCGGCCTGTGGAGATAGGAGGAAATTGATCACCTCTCCCTAGTCGCCTGGTGGTGGCTGCGCTAGGGTAGGAATGCCTCGTAGGTGACTACGTGCTTATTTGGATACCTTCGCTAGGGCATCTCCAACGCGGTCCCTAGTCCAGGCGTATTTTTCCATTGAACATGGACCTGTAGTGGACCTGTATCGACGGACCAGATGCATTTCTCCTGGTAAGCTAGAGACAAACTAGGGGACTTTGCCAGCACACAGCTGCTCGGTGTTCAAACTACATCACGACGGTTCGTCACCTTAAATTATCACGACCTTTCAGCATGCAACTGGTCTGCATTAAAATGACACCATGACGGTTCGTCAACCCTATATTAATGATATGTGTTTGCCGAGGAAACTACTCTGGATTCAAGCATTCTGGATTGCATGGAGATGTTCAGCAAGGATGTGCATCATGCTGGAGAGCTCAGTGGAGAACATGGTGGCGGTGGAGCTGGTGGAGTCGGCGCCAGTGTACAGGATGCTCACCCAGATGGACATGGTCAGGTTCCGACGCAGAGCTCGGTGTCATCCTGTCGCGTATCGTCCTTGAGATCAGCATGATCAGTGAGACCATGCTCGTGGTGGCGAGCCGCACCAAGGTCGGGGCCATCAGGACGATGTAGGCGACTTCGCTCACAGCCGTGCCCATCGTCGACGCCCCCATCGATGCCTTATATCCTACAAGATGTAAGACACCCCCATCGACGCCTACATCCTGCAAGACGTAAGGCGCTACCATTGCTTCCTCCTGCATGTTGCTCTGTTCATATTCATAAATCTTGTACGGCTGCTCTGTTTGGCCGGCAGGGGAGAGGGAAGAAGGCGGTAGAGACGTTCTCGGCGACGGACCTGCACTACGGCCCGGTGGCGCAGTTGCAATCTTGGTTGGGGGCCAGCGTGATGGAGTTCAAGGACAAGGTGGCCAAGTACCGGCACGATGGCAACAAGCCCTCAATGTCGCGGCCGGCGTCCAATCCTCGGATGAAAGCTACACCAACACCAATGTGGACGCCGGCACCGGCAACAAAGAATAGAAGCCGCCGCGGCTGCAGGAGATGGCGACGTGTGTTGGGGAACGTAGTAAGCAATTTCAAAAAAAATCCTACGATCACGCAAGATCTATCTAGGAGATGCATATAAACGAGAGGGAGAGTGTGTCCACGTACCCTCGTAGACCGAAAGCGGAATCGTTAGGTTAACGCGGTTGATGTAGTCGAACGTCTTCACGATCCAACCGATCTAGTACCGAACGTATGGCACCTCCGAGTTTAGCACCAGTTCAGCTTGATGACATCCCTTGAACTCTTGATCCAGCAGAGGGTCGAGGGAGAGTTTCGTCAACACGAAAGCAAGGTGACGGTGATGGTGATGTGATCCGCGCAGGGCTTCGCCTAAGCACTACGACGCTATGACTGGACGAGTGAACTGTGGAGGGGGGCACCACACACGGCTAAGAGAACAATTGTTTGAACCAGATCTGAAGGAGGGGTAGGTTTTGGGTGTTGATTTGAGCAGTTGTGTAGGGGGGAGGGGTGTGTGGGTGGTGGGGAGGGTGAGAGAGGTTATACTTGCGTGGGAAGTATGGGGGTGGGGGGAAAGTTGCAATGTGGAAAGTGTGACGTGGGGGGATGGCATCTTTTTGTTGGGCCTTGTACGGCGATCGGCCTGGTAAGTGAGCAGGTGATCGGCCTGGTAAGCGGGAGGGTGATCAACAGGATCATATGGCACATTTCCTATCGGGCATACTATTGCCAAATATCACTGTCCTTCATTTATATCGACCATACATAACTGAAAAGATAGAAAAATCCTATACAAAATAACAGTGCTTGTCCTTTTCCTTCGACACCACCGAAGTGGTCACCAAAGGATAAAAAGACAAATCACCTCTTCACCCAGATCACCTCTTCACCCAAGCTTGGTGCGGCTTCATCACTGATCAACTGCTTGCAAGGCTTATAGTGATGTGCATTACCGAGAGGGCCCAGAGATACTTCTACGATACTCGGAGTGACAAATCCTGATCTTGATCTATGCCAACCCAACAAACACCTTCGGAGACACCTGTAGAGCATCTTTATAATCATCCAGTTATGTAGTGACATTTGATAGCACATAAGATGTTCCTCCGGTATTCGGGAGTTGCATAATCTCATAGTCAAAGGAACATGTATAAGTCATGAAGAAAGTAATAGCAATGAAACTTAACGATCATTATGATAAGCTAATGGATGGGTCTTGTCCATCACAACATTCTCCTAATGATGTGATCCCATTCATCAAATGACAACACATGTCTATGGTTAGGAAACTTAACCATCTTTGATTAACGAGCTAGTCAAGTAGAGGCATACTAGGGAAAGTTTGTTTTGTCTTTGTATTCACACATGTACTAAGTTTCCAGTTAATACAATTGTAGCATGAATAATAAACCTTTATCATGATATAAGGAAATATAAATAACAACTTTATTATTGCCTCTAGGGCATATTTCCTTCAGTATCCCACTTGCACTAGAGTCAATAATCTAGATTACATAGTAATGATTCTAACACCTATGGAGTCTTGGTGTTGATCATGTTTTGCTCCTGGAAGAGGCTTAGTCAACGGTCTGCAACATTCGAATCCGTATTTATTTTGCAAATCTCTATGTCTTCCTCGTTTGACTTGGTCGCGGATGGAGTTGAAGCGTCTCTTGATGTGTTTGGTTCTCTTGTGAAATCTGGATTCCTTTGCTAAGGAAATTGCTCCAGTATTGTCACAAAAGATTTTCATTGGACCCGATGAACTAGGTATTACACCTAGATCGAATATGAACTCCTTCATCCAGAGTCCTTCATTTGCTGCTTCTGAAGCAACTATGTACCCCACTTCACACGTAGATCCCGCCACAACGCTATGCTTGGAACTGCACCAACTGATAGCTCCACCATTCAACATAAATACGTATCCGGTTTGTGACTTTAAGTCATCCGGATCAGTGTCAAAGCTTGCATCGACGTAAGCATTTACGACAAGCTCTTTGTCACCTCCATAAACGAGAAACATATCCTTAGTCCTTTTCAGGTATTTTCAGGATGTTCTTGACCGTTGTCCAGTGATACACTCCTGAATTACTTTGGTACCTCCCTGCTAAACTTATAGCAAGGCACACATCAGGTTTGTACACAACATTGCTACATGATAGAACCTATGGCTGAGGCATAGGTAATGACTTTCATTTTCTCTCTATCTTCTACAATGGTTGGGCATTGAGTCTGACTCAACTTCACACCTTGTAACACAGGCAAGAACCCTTTCTTTTACGATCCATTTTGAACTTCTTCAAAACTTTATCAAGGTATGTGCTTCGTGAAAGTCCAATTAAGTGTCTTGATCTATCTCTATAGATCTTGATGCCCAATATATAAGCAGCTTCACCGAAGTTTTTCATTGAAAAAATCTTATTCAAGTATACTTCTATGCTATCCAGAAATTCTGTGTTATTTCCAATCAATAATATGTCATCCACATATAATATTAGAAATGCTACAGAGCTCCCACTCACTTTCTTGTAAATACATGCTTCTCCAAAAGTCTGTATAAAACCATATGCTTTGATCACACTATCAAAGCGTATATTCCAACTTTGAGATGCTTGCACCAGTCCATAAATGGATCACTGGAGCTTGCATGCTTTGTTAGCACCTTTAGGATCGACAAAACCTTCTGGTTGCATCATATACAACTTTTATTTAAGAAATCCATCAAGGAATGCAGCTTTGACATCAATTTGCCAAATTTCATAATCATAAAATGCGGCAATTCCAAACATGATTCGGACAGACTTAAGCATCGCTACGGGTGAGAAGGTATCATCGTAGTCAACTCCTTGAACTTGTCGAAAACCTTTCGCAACAAGTCGAGCTTTGTAGACATTAATATTACCATCAGTGTCAGTCTTTTTGTTGAAGATCCATTTATTCTCTATGGCTTGCCGATCATCGGGAAAGTCAACCAAAGTCCATACTTTGTTCTCATACATGGATCCCATCTTAGATTGCATGGCCTCAAGCTATTTCGCGGAATCTGGGCTCAATATCACTTCCTCACAGTTTGTAGGTTCGTCACGGTCTAGTAGCATGACTTCCAGAACAGGATTACTGTACCACTCTGGTGCGGAACGTACTCTGGTTGACCTATGAGGTTTGGTAGTAACTTGATCTGAAGTTTCATGATCATCATCATTAGCTTCCTCACTAATTGGTGTAGGCATCACTGGAACTGATTTCTATGATGAACTACTTTCCAATTCGAGAGAAAGTACAATAACCTCATCAAGTTCTACTTTCCTCCCACTCACTTCTTTCGAGAGAGACTCCTTCTCTAGAAAGGATCCATTCTTAGTAATGAATAGTTTGCCTTCGGATCTATGATAGAAGTTGTACCCAACAGTCTCCTTTCGATATCCTATGAAGACACATTTCTCCAATTTGGGTTCGAGCTTATCAGGTTCAAGTTTTTTCACATAAGCATCGCAGCCCCAAACTTTAAGATACAACAACTTGGGTTTCTTGCCAAACCACAGTTCATAAGGTGTCGTCTCAACGGATTTTGATGGGGCCCTATTTAACGTGAATGCAGCCGTCTCTAAAGCATAACCCCAAAATGATAGCGGTAAATTAGTACTCGACATCATAGATCGCGCCATATCTAATAAAGTGCGGTTACAACGTTCGGACACTCCATTACGGTGTGGTGTTTCAGGTGGCGTGAGTTGCGAAACTATTCCGCATTGTTTCAAATGAAGACCAAAATCCTAATGCAAATATTCACCTCCACGATCAGATCGTAGAAACTTAATTTTATTGTTACGATGATTTTCCACTTCACTCTGAAATTCTTTGTACTTTTCAAATGTTTCAGACTTATGTTTCATCAAGTAGATATACCCATATCTGCTCAAATCATCTATGAAGGTAAGAAAATAACGATACCCGCCATGAGCATCAACACTCATTGGACCACATACATCAGTATGTACTATTTCCAACAAGTCTGTTGCTCGCTCCATTGTTCCAGAGAATGGAGTCTTAGTCATCTTGCCCATGAGGCATGGTCCGCAAGCATCAAGTGATTCCAAAAGTCCATCAGCGTGGAGTTTCTTCATGCTCTTTACACCAATATGACCAAAATGGCAGTGCCACAAATAAGTTGCACTATCATTATTAAACTTATATCTTTTGGCTTCAATACTATGAACATGTGTATCACTACTATCAAGATTTAGTAAAAATAGACCACTCATCAAGGGTTCATGACCATTAAAGATATCACTCACATAAATAGAACAACCATTATTCTCTGATTTAAATGAATAACCCTCTCGCATCAAACAAGATCCAGATATAATGTTCATGCTCAATGCTGGCACCAAATAACAATTATTTAGGTCTAAAACTAATCCCGAAGGTAGATGTAGAGGTAGCGTGCCGACGGCGATCACATCGACTTTGGAACCATTTCACACGCACATCGTCACCTCATCCTTAGCCAATCTTCGCTTAATCCGTAGCCCCTGTTTCGAGTTGCAAATGTTAGCAACAGAACCAATATCAAATACCCAGGCGCTACTGCGAGCATTAGTAAGGTACACATCAATAACATGTATATCAAATATACCTTTCACTTTGCCATCCTTCTTCTCCGCCAAATACTTGGGGCAGTTCCGCTTCCAGTGACCAGTCCCTTTGTAGTAGAAGCACTCAGTCTCATGCTTAGGTCCAGACTTGGGCTTCTTCACTTGAGCAGCAACTTGCTTGCCGTTCTTCTTGAAGTTCCCCTTCTTCCCTTTACCCTTTTTCTTGAAACTGGTGGTCTTGTTGACCATCAACACTTGATGCTCCTTCTTGATTTATACCTCCGTAGCCTTTAGCATTGCGAAGAGCTCGGGAATCGTCTTATCCATCCATTGCATATTATAGTTCATCACGAAGCTCTTGTAGCTTGGTGGCAGTGATTGAAGAACTCTGTCAATGACACTATCATCAGGAAGATTAACTCTCAGCTGAGTCAAGTGGTTGTGGTACCCAGATATTCTGAGTATATGTTCACTGATAGAACTATTCTCCTCCATTTTGCAACTATAGAACTTATTGGAGACTTCAACTCCTGGAACATCTCATATGCTCCATAACGTTCAAAACGTCATTGAAGTCCCGGTTCTAAGCCGTAAAGCATGGCACACTAAACTATCGAGTAGTCATCAGCTTTGCTCTGCCAAATGTTTATAACATCTGGTGTTGCTCCTGCAGCGGGTTTGTCACCTAGCGGTGCTTCCAGGACGTAATTCTTCTGTGCAGTAATGAGGATAATCCTCAAGTTATAGACCTAGTCTGTGTAATTGCTACCATCATCTTTCAACTTAGCTTTCTCTAGGAACGCATTAAAATTCGACAGAACAACAACAACGGTCATCTATCTATAACAACATAGACATGCAAAATACTATCAGGTACTAAGTTCATGATAAATTAAAGTTCAATTAATCATATTACTTAAGAACTCCCACTTAGATAGACATCCCTCTAATCATCTAAGTGACCACGTGATCCATATCAACTAAACCATGTCCGATCATCACGTGAGATGGAGTAGTTTTCAATGGTGAACATCACTATGTTGATCATATCTACTATATGATTCACGCTCGACCTTTCGGTCTCAGTGTTCCGAGGCCATATCTACATATGCCAGGCTCATCAAGTTTAACCCGAGTATTCTATGTGTGCAAAAGTGGCTTGGACCTATTATATGTGAACGTAGATCTTATCACACCCGATCATCACATGGTGTCTGAGCACGATGAACTGTAGCAACGGTGCATACTCAGGGAGAACACTTATACCTTGAAATTTAGTGAGAGACCATCTTATAATGCTATTGCCGAACTAAGCAAAATAAGATGCATAAAGGATAAACATCACATGCAATCAATATAAGTGATATGATATGGCCATCATCATCTTGTGCCTTTGATCGCCATCTCCAAAGCTCCGTCATGATCACCATCGTCACCGGCTTGACACCTTGATCTCCATCGAAGCATCGTTGTCGTCTCGCCAACAATTGCTTCTACGACTATTGCTACCGCTTAGTGTAAGTGCATCTAGTGCCACCCCTAGTTGGTTTTGGAGTAATGACAACAAACCTAGTTGAGGGACTAATGTGTTTGTGAGAATTGCAAGATAACACAGGTAGAAGTCCCTCATGATTCGGTTTTACTACCAGAGATGACCCCTAAAAATGTATGAAGACATTGAAGTCAAAGGTGGTACATGAAGATATTCACATTGAAGACTATGACAAGAGAAAACACGATATGAAGCCTATGGAGCTCGAAGCCTTAGATCTTTCATAGTTCTTTTTCTTTTGTGATTGAGTCATAGGAACCACCGTACTGTTAAGTGGGGTCCAAGAGAACCAGTCAGAATGACTGAAGTGATGCCTAAACCAAAAACCTATGTCTTCGAGTGAAGACTATGAGAGAGAATCTTGTCCAAAGTCGGACAAGTCAGCTTTGCTTATAGCCCAAGTAAAGTTGCCGTGTGAGTTTGAAATCTGACCGTTGGAACATGTGTCAGTTCCTTAGTGACCCAGGGTCATTTCGGACAAATCAGGTCGGGTTGCCAAGTGGCTATAAATAGCCCACCCCCTACAACCATAAACGGTTGGCTGCTCAGATTGAGAGTATGGCTTTTGTCGTTTGAGAGCAACCCACCTCGAAGCCTTTGAGAGAGAATTCCTTGTGAGGATAAAAGCCCTAACCACCAGAGCCAGAGAGAATTGGGCATCACTTAAGTCTTCTTGTCTGTGTGATCTGAAGACTTATTACACTTGAGGACTGTGCATCCTCCAGCCGGTTAGGCGTCGCATTCTGAGCTTCCAAGAGACATTGTGGATTGCCAGAGAACGAAGTCTGTGATGGTTTGGGAGTCTACCTTGAAGACTTACCAGAGTGATTGGGCGAGGTCTATGTGACCTTAGCTCAAGGAGAATACGGTGAGGACTGGGTGTCCTGAGCTGCGTGTTCAGGACTGGGTGTCCGGGACTGTGTGTCCTAAGGTTTAAATACCTAGCCGCTCCAACCAGACGTATAGTTATCACAGCAACTGGAACTGGTTCAACAAATCATTGTCTTCAACGAGTCACTGGTTTCATCTTCACTTCACGTTACTTACTGTTACTCCTTGTGAAGTCATTGTATGTTTGCTCTATCATTTGTCTTCACTGAGTGACTGCATGTTCTGTTTGACTTCACAATATCTTCCTACCTGATCCTTACTACCTAGCTGCTATTAGTCTTTGTGCTTTCACTTCATTGAATACTTGACTATGGTTTGCCTAGTGTAGTCTACCTTCCGCTGCATGGTAATAGGTTCAATTTTATCATTTATCTTCAAAACTCCCATGTTCTGAAGACTTTCATAAAAATTGCCTATTCACCCCCCCCCCTCTAGTCGATATAACGCACTTTCAATTGGTATCAGAGCAGGGTGCTCCCATGTTCTGTGTGATTCGGTTTAACCACCTAGAGTTTTAGCTATGTCGACTGCAGGGATAATTAAAGTCTCCGCTGTGTGCCCCGTCTTCGATGGAACTGAATATCCCTACTGGAAGAATAAGATGCGCATGCATCTTGAAGCCATTGACATCGACCTATGGTATGTCGTCGAGAACAGCGTTCCCAAGGCTGGAGAAGGTGTCACTGCTGCTGATGTCAAGAAATTCGTTCAACTGGACTCTACTGCCAAGAATATCATCTGTGGTCATTTGACCAAAGGACAGTATCACCGTGTGAGTGCTTTGAAGACATCCAAGCTGGTCTGGGACTGGCTCTCCAAGGTCAATGAAGGCATCTCAACCCAGAGAGATCAGAGAATCAGTGTCCTTCGCAACCTCTTCAATCGCTTCAAGCGAAATGACAATGAGAATGTCCAGCACACATTTGACTGACTCACTGACATCACAAATGAGCTTCAAGGCCTCGGCGCCACTAAGATTACCAAACACAAAGTTGTCAAGACGCTGCTGAGATCACTTGATAGTTCGTTTGACATCCTGGCCCTGATGATTCAAGAACGTCCTGATTTCAAGACACTCGATCCGTCTGACATACTTGAGAGGCTCAACACACATGAGTTTCAGCTTTCAGAGAAAAGAGATATCTACGGTCCAAACTATGGGCGAACTCGTGCCTTGAAGGCAAAAGCTATCTCCTCATCTGAAGAAGAATCTGACAGCAGTTCTAATGATCCTGAAGATATTGGAAGGGAACTTGCTATGCTTGTCAAGAAGTTCCAAAAATTCACCAAGAAGAAGATATCTGACAGCAGTTCAAGGAATGATGAAGCTCCTGCTCATGACTACAAGAGGAAAACATGTCACAAGTGCAAGAAACTTGGCCACTTCATCTCTGAGTGTCCACAGTGGGACAATGAGAACAAAAAGAAGAAGAAGAGCAAGGAATATGACTCTAACGACAAGAAAAAGAAGAAGAAATACTCAAAGTCTTCTTCCAAGTCTTCCTCAAAGTCTTCATCACACAAGAAGAGCTCATCTGGCAAGGCACGTGCGATTGTTGGCAAGGAAATGGATTCAGAGGAGGAGTCTGCTTCTGAGGAGGCGGAGGTGGAGTCTGAGGAGGAATCCGACTCAGGCGTCGCAAGTCTGGCTACAGCATACGTTGCCAAGTCCATCTTCAACACTGAAGACAATGACTTCATCACCGACATCGATGCAAATGACAAGGACTACTCCGCTTCTACCTACTGCTTCATGGCACGCGGTGCCAAGGTAAACACACGCACTACTCACTATCAAACATCTAGTGACGATGACTCTGATTGTGGTTCAAAACCTAGCTACAAAACACTTGCTAAAATTGCAACTGAACAACAGAAAGCTATGGAACATATTCAAAAACTGTTAGACAGAAGTGATGATCTGTTAGGTGCTGAAATGATTCGATCTGAATCCTTAATTGAAGACATAAAAAATCTTCACGTTAAGTATCAGGAACTTGAAAGTCGTCATGAAACTCTCTCAACAACTCATGAAAAGCTTTCCTATGATTATCTTCAAAGGAAGCAGGATCTTGAGAAATTGAGAGCGGTTCATGAAGATCTTCAAACGGAAAACGAGTCACTTCGCGCCAAACAGATCAGTCCCGCTCAGGAAGGATTTGAACCACCATGTCTTAAATGCATTGAGCGTGATAATGCTACTTCTGTTGCTGAATGTTCTACTGCTACTGCTGTTGCAATATCTTCAACTGTTGATGTGGTAACTAACCCCTCTACTGAGGATACCACCGCTATTGCTGATGAGAATGCTAGGTTGAAGACATTGCTTGAAACAGGGATGTACAAAAGTCTTCAAGGGCATCAGACACTATGTGATGTCCTCAAAAAGCAGATTCTGAACCGAAACCCTATGAAAGAGGGTGTTGGGTTCGTAAGGAAAATGAATGCAGATGGCTCTTACTGGAAACCTGAGCAGTACCCCAAAACCATGTGGGTTGCTGCAAAGGAACCTTCAGCAGATCCATCCAGTCTAACTGGCTTCACTTGTGCTAACCCCATTATCATTGATGAATCCTTTGATGCAAACTATATACTGTTTAAGAATTAGAATGGTGAAGTGTTTGCCAGGTACATTGGTACTAACTGCAGGAATGGACCGCCTATGAAGAAGATCTGGGTTCCAAAAAGGTGTCTGGAAAATCTTCCTATGAATGTCTTCATGACACCTCACTTGAAGAAGACAAACCTCACACCAAAGGCTTCATACGGTCCAAAGGCTTCATACAAACAGAGGACTCACCTGAGTCGCACTAACGCAAATGTTTTGCAGGGAAACCATACTCAGGCATATGAATATGAGAGCGGTTCATCAAACCGCCATGTTCATAAGACCAAGAACTATCCTGCTTATTCTTATGAGTACTATTGTCCGCCTGCAAGACTGTTTGCTAAGGCTTCAAAGCCGAAATTCTCAGATGCTGCACTTAGACTTATTGCTTCTAAGCCACCCTTGATGATGTGGGTGGTTAAGAAAGCTTAACTCTCTTTTGCAGGGAAAGGTCTCCAGCAGAAAACCAAAATCGTCTGACGCTATCGCTGGGGACCTTAAACATCTTGTAGGGCGCAAGATCAAATGCCCAAATGGTCTTACTATGTACTTTGTACCTGAATCGCTTGCTACTCTCCCTATTAGTCCTAACCTGGATCTAAGCTTTCATAACCCACTGGTTCGTCAAATGTTTTTGCTTCACAATGCTCTTGGTGAAGCCTATCCCCCTAACTGCACTGTAGGGTACGACACCAACGTCTTCAGAATGGATTATCGACAGTGGGTGTACAAATCACATGACTGGCAAAAGAAGTCTTCTTATGGACTCAATCTTACGTCCATCCGACAAGAGCCACATCACATTTGCTGACACTGGTAAAAGTAAGGTATTGGTCTAGGTAGAGTTGCAATCTCAAGGGATCAACACATGGATAAAGTCATGCTTGTTGAATCCCTTGGCTTCAACTTAATGTCTGTCTCAATGCTTTGCGATTTGAACATGATCGTAATATTTGGAAAATATCGTTGCCTTGTACTAATGGAATCTGACAAGTCTCTAGTGTTTGAAGGGTATCAAAAAGATGATTTATACGTGGTAGATTTCTCAGCAGGGCCACAGCTTGCAGTATGTCTTCTAGCAAAGGCGTCAGAATGCTGGCTCTGGCATCGGAGGCTTGGACATGCTGGCATGAGGAACCTCCACACCCTTGCGAAGAAGAAGCATGTCATAGGCATTGAGGGCGTCAAGTTCAAGAAAGACCACTTATGCGGTGCCTGTGAAGCAGGGAAGATGACGAGGGCCAAATATCCCTCGAAGACAATCATGACCACTACTCGACCCTTCGAACTGCTTCACATGGATCTTTTCGGTCCCACTCATTACTCAACTCTAACTACTACTGCTTGCCTCTATGGCTTCGTTATTGTTGATGATTATTCTAGATATACTTGGGTGCACATAATCCTTTACAAGACTGAAGTGCAGGATGTCTTCAGATGCTTCGCCAATCGAGCTATGAACAATTTTGGGGCCAAGATAAAGCACATCAGAAGTGACAATGGCACTGAATTCAAGAATGCTGGCCTTGATACATATCTTGATACCTTGGGCATCACACATGAATTCTCAGCCCCGTACACGCCATAGCAGAATGGCGTCGTCGAACGCAAGAACAGAACACTAATTGAGATGGCCAGAACGATGCTAGATGAACACAAGACCCCAAGAAAATTCTGGCCCGAAGCCATTGATACTGCATGCCATACAATCAATCGTGTTTATCTTCACAAGCTACTGAACAAGACATCTTATGATCTCCTTACTAGCAAGAAGCCAAATGTCAGTTACTTCAGAGTATTTGGCGCAAGGTGCTGGATCAAGGACCCACATCACACCTCAAAATTTGCACCAAAAGCACATGAGGGCTTTATGCTTGGATATGGAAAGGATTCGCACTCCTACAGAGTCTTCAATCTCTTTCATTACAAAGTGGTTGAAACAGTGGATGTGCGGTTCGATGAGACCAACGGTTCACAAAGAGAGCAGCTGCCAAATGTGCTAGATGAAGTTCCATCCAGTGAATCAATCAAGCTAATGGGAACTGGAGAAATTATACCTTCTGAAGCTCATCCTGAAGAAGAACTTATCATTTCAGCACCTGATCAACATGAAGACAATGCTCATCCTAAAGATATTCCTTCCAACAACGACAATGAACAGCAAGAGCAAAGTCTTTGCCCTGTACATCCTCGCGTTGCCAATGAAGTGCAGATTGAAAGAATAATTGATATCATCAATGCACCTGGTCCACTCACTCGTTCAAGGGCAACTCAGCTAGCAAATTTCTATGGGCACTTCGCATTCGTCTCAATAGCAGAACCCAAGAAAGTTGAAGAAGCCTTCATGGAACCTGAATGGATTCAAGCTATGCAAGAAGAGCTTCAATAGTTTGAGCTGAATAATATATGGGAACTGGTTAAGCGTCCTGATCCACGGAAGCACAATATAATAGGCACCAAATGGATATACTGCAACAAGCAAGATGAGCATGGTCAAGTTGTCAGAAACAAAGCTCGTCTCGTTGCTCAAGGATATACTCAAGTGGAAGGCATTGACTTCGATGAAACATTTGCTCCTATTGCTAGACTTGAAGCCATACGCATACTGCTGGCCTATGCAAATCATCATAACATACTTCTATATCAAATGGATGTGAAGAGTGCCTTTCTCAATGGCAAGATTGAAGGGGAAGTGTATGTTGCACAACCACCTGGCTTTGAAAATCCAAAACATCCTGACATGGTATACAAGCTCAACAAGGCACTGTATGGACTCAAACAAGCCCCTCGGGCCTGGTATGACACACTCAAATACTTCCTGAAGAGCAAAGGCTTCATACCTGGTTCCCTAGATCCCACCCTTTTCACGAAGACATATGATGGTGAACTGTTTGTGTGCCAAATATATGTGGATGACATTATCTTCGGCTGCACCAATCAAAAGTACAGTGAAGAGTTTGGATATATGATGCAAGAGCAATATCAGATGTCCATGATGGGGGAGCTGAAGTTCTTCCTTGGTCTTCAAATACGACAACAACGCAATGGCATCTTCATATCTCAAGAGAAGTATCTCAAAGATTGCCTGAAGAAGTTCGGTATGCAAGACTGCAAAGGCTTCACAACACCAATGCCAGCCAAACATCATCTGGGTCCTGACGACAATTGGTTCTTTACTTTATCTATGTGCATCTAGGCCAGATATTATGCTTAGTGTTTGCATGTGTGCTCGATTTCAAGCGGCACCAAAGGAGTCGCATCACTTAGCTGTGAAGCGAATTCTTCGATATTTCGTTCACACCCCAACTCTAGGATTATGGTATCCAAAGGGCTCAGAGTTTGATCTGGTTGGATTCTCGGATGCTGATTATGCTGGTGACAAAGTTGATCGCAAGTCTACATCAGGCACATGTCACTTTCTGGGACGATCACTTGTATGTTGGTCTTCAAAGAAGCAGAACTGTGTATCTCTCTCCACTGCTGAATCTGAATACATTGCTGCTGGATCTTGCTACGCTCAGCTTCTCTGGATGAAGCAAACACTCAAGGACTATGGCATTCATCTGAAGCAAGTGCCACTTTACTGCGACAACGAAAGTGCCATCAAGATTGCTAACAACCCAGTTCAACACTCGAAGACAAAGCACATTGAAATTCGTCATCACTTTCTCAGAGATCATGTTGTGAAGGAAGACATTGATATCATACACGTCAACACTGAAGAGCAATTGGCAGACATCTTCACCAAGCCCTTGGATGAGAAGAGGTTTTGCAAGTTACGGTGTGAGCTAAATATCCCGGAATCCTTAAATGTCCTATGATCTGGCACACATCCTAACCCTTATGCATATTGATGACTTAGATGTGCAACACACGAAGTGAAGTATATCTTCAATCAATGAAGACATACATTCTAAGTGTGAATACATTAATGTGGAATTTGACTTTGGAGCGCCGCGATAATTGTGTGCCGTGTCTGGGTCTAATACTTCCTATACGGTGGGTAACGCCACCACCAAACGTTCTATTTTGAAGTGTTTCACTCATGGCGTTACCTTGCAATGTCTTCACATTTGGTTTGGCTTCAATCTCAACATATTTTCATGATTATCTTCACTATGTTGATTATAGATATATATATATATATATATATATATATATATATATATATGCTAGTGTACTGTCCTCTACAGCATTCACTTATAGCTATGTCTTCGTGTTGAATCTTTTGAACTAAGTGAATGTGATCGGACCCTAACCTCTCTATGCTTTCTATCTCAAACTCTATCTCTCCAAGTCATATGCATTCTATTGAAACTGTCGAATGTCTTCTCTGCGTCCTTGTCAGCAGAAGATACAGAGACAACCATTAAGTCCGTTTTCAATGCTCATTCCTCCACATGAATTCCGGAGAAGTAGGAACGACCACCCGACAATCCAGGCGTGTGTGGGACGTGGAACAAACCCCAAAATTCTGCATAATGGCCACGTGTTCCTCAAATGCGAATCGCCAGGGGCACCTGTGTAATAGCACAGTGCCGCCCCTGTGCCTATAAATACACACTCATAGCAATCATTATCTCTTCTTCCACCCTCGCATGAACCCTAGCGCCACCGCTAGCTCTCGACGACGCCGGCGACGAAGCTCTTCACTGCTGCAACCTCTCCGACGCCGTCTTCATGCCGACCGCGGGCATCGTCCTCTCCGCCGTCGCCGTAGGTGTCCTCCGTCGCCAAGTTAGGGCATGGAAGATCGAACTGCTCGGCCTCATCTCCCACTACGTCTAGCAGTTCTCAGTGTGGTAAATAAAACTCCCTTTTTACACCACCGTTGATCCTATTGATCTGTCACTTTCTACCACAAGCCGTTTCTGTTCACACAAGCTAGATCTCTCTCATACTGCATCTCATAAACATGCCTAGTATATTCACTTGTGCTCTACAAAGTAGTTAGATTCCTCACTTGTACTGATCTGTGGATTCGTACAAATCTGGAACCAACTTCTTATCTATGAGTGAATGTCTTCGCACGATGAGGTCAATGTCTTCTAAACTAATTTATCTTCAAAATCTTCTGAGAATGCATATGACCTTTTCCCCTGCCCTCGCACCTTAATGCTGTCACAGGTACATGTCCATGGGAGAATCCTTTGGTTCTCATAGTCTGCATTCATTTGCAGAATTCTTACAGCATCACATAAATTCTCCCGAAGCCAGTTCCTGTTGGTCCAGCAAACGAAAACCTTTGAAGCCTTTGAACGTCTTGAAGCCTTTCAAGTTAAAGTTTATGGCTTCAGAGAAAGCAGCAAGGAAGGGTGGCAGAAAGCGTCGTGGTGAGACCTCCAGAGATCTGCCAGATGAACTCTCAGAAATGTACAAGACAGATCCTGAAGAGGATTACAGTCAGCGCAAGACCCGAATCCAACGGATTCGAAGATATTGGGCAGAACAATGGTTCAAATACAGATTTGTGACCCAGGAGTATGCTGAGAAAAACGCCATCAAGAGACTATGGGGAGATATCCTATTCAAGAATCTTCTACCCAGGTCTAGAGATGAAGCCATTGCTCAAGGCTTCTATCCATGCATGGTCCGTGGACCACAGCCTGCTGATGCACACTCGTCGTCACTGCTATGGTGTCGTGACGACAATCTGTTCAAGAGCAACTTCCAGTTTGCTCAGAACTCAGCGAAGCAAAACAAGAAGACTTTTGGGTTAGACTTCAACCCTGGTCCCTCATCTCCAAGGGCAGACGGCACACGACATGCAGAACCCAATGTCATCGGTCCTTTTGCCAACCTTGAAGGCCTCATCACCTACATCTTGGTTCAAGGGAGTGCAGTGAATGAGCCTGCAGCTGACACTGAGTCTGATGACGCGCCTGCAGTGCCGAAGCCAAAGCAGTTGAAGAAGCCAAAAGCTTCAAAGCCGACCCCTTCACCAAAAATCTCAAGAGCGAAGCCATTGGCAACTGCACCTCCTGAAGACAGTGTGCAGTCTGAAGACTTATCACGCGTCTCAAGGCTCTAGAAGGCCAAGATGCCTCTGTCTCACACTGGCAAAGAGCTAACAGCTGCTGCCATTCTGCACAACGACGACATTGATCTGTCAAGTGATGAAGATCTTGCAGATGACGCTCTTGAGCAACTCATCAAGAGCAAAGAAGAAGCAGAAATCTTCAATGATCTGCCTCTCTTTGATGTCACCATCATCCACAACTTCATTGATGGGTGGTTTGACACGCCAAACATCAGCTTTGAAGATCTACAGCTACCCATTGGCCTCAGTGTCGCCTTCTAAGGCGCCATTGCTTCAGAACTTGCTATTGCCCAGCGCATTGTTGAGCTGAAGCAGAAGATTGACTATGAAAACGCTCAGTTCAAGAAGCATATGGCCAATTCAGCGTGCAAGAAGTGAAGAACTTCAAGACAATGATGCACGAGCTCAAGGAAGCCTTTGTGAAGAAGCGTGCAGAAGCTCAGGGTTCGCGTGAGCGCATGAAGACTCTGGCTGATAGATGTGTGCAAGCCTATAATGAGGCTGAGAAGCGCAAGGCACTTGGGCGTCCTGGCATCGACCCCAGGATGGCCGCAAAGAAGAAGAAGAAGCCTGCTACGGTTGAATCTGATGCACCAAGGCAAGAAGCAGTTCCAATTGTCTTCCCAACAAGAATGACTGGCTCGAAGCCAAAGAGCCGGTCAACGGCTTCAGAGCTCAAGAAGACAAGAACTGCTAAGGCTGAAGCCAGGAAGAGGAAACACTCGGAAGACTCTCCTACTGCCCCCACCAAGAAAAAGAGAAAGACCAAGAAAGCTCGGGCTGCTCCCACAGAGCCCTTGATAGTTGAACCCATTTCTATGGTTCATCCTGACGCAGAACGTCAACTGACAGTTCATGAGCCTGCTTCCATAGAGGCTCCTGAAGCTGAAGACATTCCAGCAGCTGATCCCATCACTGCTGAAGACAATGGTCATCATGACAATGTAGAAGATGATGCTGTCCTTCCTCAGTTAGAAAACAGCGAACACATCAGCATTGGTCGTCCACTGACGCCAATTGCACAGGATGCTTCATGGGCGGATCGCCCACAAGAGGAAGAAGACTATGAGGCCCAGCCCACTCCAACTCCACAGGCGTCGTCTGCGTTCCACAGGCTTCGCAAAGGTCCAAGGCCTCAAGTCTCTGCTGAAGACATTCTGGCTGCATCAGCCGCAGAAGAAGAAGTACCACAAGATCCCACTCCCCTGCTCCACCAAGAAGCAGTTCTCTAGGAGAACATGCTTGTGATCGACCCTCCAGCTAGTCAAGTGGAGGATGAAAATCTTGAGGCTGCCACAACCAACAACAAAGCTAATGTGGAGCCCTCCCCAGCAAAAGCTTCAGAAGACAGCGAAGCCACTGATCCCACCACTTCTGTTCCCGAGTCTGTTGCCGGTCCCCAATTCAACTATCATGTTGAGCACAGGCCTCAGGTCCAGAAGCCAACCCCAAGACTGCCAAGGTTTCCAGGTCCTGCATCAGCACCTGGCTCCTTCAACATCAATGGCTTCAGGGCAGACAACACGTTCTTCAATAGCTCCAGGAACCCCTACTCAAGGGAAAGGATATCATCTGATCGGTTCTAGAGCTATCATTAGCGAAGCTATTACTCTTGCATTCTTTACAACCAAGGTCGCATCTTCCCACACAAGCGCCTTGACGTTGAAGCTATAGCTGGTCTGCCGTGTCTAGAAGAAGCGTTGGATTGCTTCAAGCAAGTGGGTCTGCTGCATTTTGTTACTGATGAAGAGCATTGGAATGAAGAGCTGCTGCTACAATTCTATGCCACACTTCACATCAAAGGGTACAGCAGAGATCCGAAGACTTGGGTCCTGGAGTGGATGACTGGCAACGTTCATCATGAAGCCAATGCATTTGACATCATTGAGCTCACTGGCTTGCCCACTCTTGGCGATCTCTTCGAGCAAGGCTGTCAGCTGCATGCTGAAGCTACTGAGAGCATCTTTCAGCAGCCAGAACCTGATATGAGTCAAATGCTCAGCATGCTAAAGCCATTGCCCCAAGATGCTGTGTATCCCACAGAGTTCTTCATTGAAGACCTTGAGTACCTTCCCAGAACCATCTATCACATCATCAGGCGAACTCCCTGGCCTATCAAAGGGCACTCTCCAAATGCCAAGCTTCAGGGTGCAATGAAGACTTTGGTCTTCTATATACTTCATGGCAAATGCTTCAATGCACAGGACTTCTTCATACGCCAACTTGCTGCATCAGGCATTGATCTGTTTGGTTTGAAGTTCTACGCCCCTTGGGTCATGCGGCTGATCAAGCTACACTCCGCCATCTCTTATTAGCCCTCAGCCCGCAACCATCGAATCTTCTTGCCTGATGTGGACATGTCTACTGAAGCCATATATTCTGAGCCTGCCAAGCAACCTCTAAGTCTTTAGAATGCACAACATCAGAGTTTTACACAGAACGTTGAAGGCGTTGAAGCAGTTTCTCGGGTGTATCCTTTGGCTGGCACTACACGTGCACCACACCATGCTTCCACTGAAGCCACTGACAGTGCCACTGCTCCAAGACCCAAGAAGCGCACTCGTGTTCTCAACGACCGAGAGCTTCTTGTGGCTCTACATCAGAAACAGGATAGGCATCATGACTGGCTGAAGCATCAGATGAAAAGCCTCTGGGTGGATGTTAATCGCACTCGAAATCTTGCCACCAAGAATGTTTTCGTTGCCCATGAAACCTGTCGCCGCACATGGAAAGGGCTCACGATGATGTGTTCTGAAGCTGATCTTCAAGAGGATGGCTTCTCTGAGAGATTCAAGTTTGACTCCACACCTCCTCGAAGGGCTGTGCTGCTAGGAACTCCATCCCTTGAAGACTCTGAGTTCTCTTCCTCTGCTGCCACAGTCACTGCCAGAATTATTGAGGAAGAAGACGATGCTACTTCACCGCCACCTCCTTCAGCACCTCCAAGCTCTTCTGCACCGCCAAACAACACCAACAACCCTGCTACTTCACCTACTCCTCATGGGAACGAGTAGAGGCTCTATGTCTTCAAACCTTTTTGGTCATTACTGACAAAAGGGGGAGAAGCATATGAGATTGATAGTCTTCAAGCGGGTCCATATGGGCGGGTGCTTTATATTTTGCTTCGTGCTTACAACTCTCGTTTTTGCTACATTTGGTTCTTATGAGTTGTAACACTTAAACCAGATGGTCGTCTGCTACTTATTTGCCACCTTGTTTTGCGAAGATAAATTCCGCATGTGCGATGATAAATTCCGCACTTAGCTCATTCTGCAGATGTCCATTTTCCATTATGCATGTCATTATCTTCATATACTTTCACATGCATAGTGGATTGTCATCATAAGTTGAAGTGGATCTCCACAAGTACCACCTGCCATGTGCATTTGCATTCCAAAAGCAAATTAACTTATATGCACATCTTCAGGGGGAGCCCTTGCAACTTATGAAGACAATTCCTTATCCTTTCCAATTTCACAGATTATATTCCCCGTTGAAAACTTCAACTAGTTTGTCATCAATCACCAAAAAGGGGGAGATTGTAAGTGCATCTAGTGCCACCCCTAGTTGGTTTTGGAGTATTGACGACAAACCTAGTTGAGGGACTAATGTGTTTGTGAGAATTGCAGGATAACACAGGTAGAAGTCCCTCATGATTCGGTTTTACTACCAGAGATGACCCCTAAAAATGTATGAAGACATTGAAGTCAAAGGTGGTATATGAAGATATTCACATTGAAGACTATGACAAGAGAAGACACGATATGAAGCCTATGGAGCTCGAAGACTTAGATCTTTCGTAGTTCTTTTTCTTTTGTGATTGAGTCATAGGAACCACCATACTGTTAAGCGGGGTCCAAGAGAACCAGTCAGAATGACTGAAGTGATGCCTAAACCAAAAACCTATGTCTTCGAGTGAAGACTATGAGAGTGAATCTTGTCCAGAGTCGGACAAGTCAGCTTTGCTTGTAGCCCAAGTAAAGTTGCCGTGTGAGTTTGAAATCTGACCGTTGGAACACGTGTCAGTTCCTTAGTGACCTAGGGTCATTTCAGACAAATCAGGTCGGGTTGCCAAGTGGGTATAAATAGCGCACCCCCTACAACCATAAACGGTTGGCTGCTCAGATTGAGAGTATGGCTTTTGTCGTTTGAGAGCAACCCACCTCGAAGCCTTTGAGAGAGAATTCCTTGTGAGGATAAAAGCCCTAACCACCAGAGCCAGAGAGAATTGGGCATCACTTAAGTCTTCTTGTCTGTGTAATCTGAAGACTTATTACACTTGAGGACTGTGCATCCTCCAGTCGGTTAGGCGTCGCGTTCTGAGCTTCCAAGAGACATTGTGGATTGCCAGTGAACAAAGTCTGTGAAGGTTTGGGAGTCTACCTTGAAGACTTACCAGAGTGATTGGGTGAGGTCTATGTGACCTTAGCTCAAGGAGAATACGGTGAGGACTGGGTGTCCTGAGCTGCGTGTTCAGGACTGGGTGTCCGGGACTGTGTGTCCTAAGGTTTAAATACCTAGCCGCTCCAACCAGACATACAGTTGTCACAGCAACTGGAACTGGTTCAACAAATCATTGTCTTCAACGAGTCACTGGTTTCATCTTCACTTCACGTTACTTACTGTTACTCCTTGTGAAGTCATTGTATGTTTGCTCTATCATTTGTCTTCACTGAGTGACTGCATGTTCTGTTTGACTTCACAATATCTTCCTACCTGATCCTTACTACCTAGTTGCTATTAGTCTTTGTGCTTTCACTTCATTGAATACTTGACTATGGTTTGCCTAGTGTAGTCTACCTTCCGCTGCATGGTAATAGGTTCAATTTTATCGTTTGTCTTCAAAACTCCCATGTTCTGAAGACTTTCATAAAAATCGCCTATTCACCCCCCCCCCTCTAGTCGATATAACGCACTTTCACTTAGTGATAAAGTAAAGCAATTACATGGCGATTCATTTCATACAATAAAGCGACAACCATGTGGCTCCTGCCAGTTGACGATAACTCTGTTACAAAACATGATCATCTCATACAATAAAATTTAGCATCATGTCTTGACCATATCACATCACAACATGCCCTGCAAAAACAAGTTAGACGTCCTCTACTTTGTTGTTGCAAGTTTTACGTGGATGCTACGGGCTGAGCAAGAACCGTTCTTACCTACGCATCAAAAACCACAATGGTAGAGTGATTGCTTTTTGATCTTCAGAAAGAACCCTGTTCAGTGAATCCGATTCAACTAAAGTTGGGAAAACTAATACCCACTAGCCACCTGTGTGCGAAGCACGTCAGTAGAACCAGTCTCGCGTAAGTGTACACATGATGTCGGTCTGAGCCACTTCATCCAACAATACCGCTGAATCAAGAATCCACTAGTGACGGCAAGAAATATGTATATACCCACGCCCACAACTCCTTTGTGTTCTACTCGTGCATATAACATCTACGCATAGACCTGGCTCAGATGCCACTGTTGGGGAACACAATAATTTCAAAATTTTCCTACGCACACACAAGATCCATCTAGGTGATGCATAGCAACGAGAGGGGAGAGTGTTGTCCATGTACCCTCGTAGACCGTAAGCGGAAGCGTTATGACTGCGCGGTTGATGTAGTTGTACGTCTTCACGATCCGACCGATCCTAGTACCAAAGATACGACACCTTCGTGATCTGCACACGTTCAGCTCGGTGACATCCCACGAACTCTAGATCCAGCTGAGGTCGAGGGAGAGTTGCGTCAGCACAACGGTGTGGTAACGGCGATTGATACGTCTCCATCGTATCTACTTTTCCAAACATTTTTGCCCTTGTTTTGGACTCTAACTTGCATGATTTGAATGGAATTAACGCGGATGGACGATGTTTTCAGAAGAATTGCCATGGTGTTATTTTTGTGCAGAAATAAAAGTTCTTGGAATGACCTAAAAATCAACGGAGATTATTTTTGGAATATATAAAAAATACTGGCAAAAGAATCAAGGACAGGGGGCCCACACCCTGTCCACGAGGGTGGGGGCGCGCCTGCCCCCTGGGCATGCCCCCTGCCTCGTGGCCCCCTGGTGCTCCACCGACCTCAACTCCAACTCCATATATTCGTGTTCGGGGAGAAAAAATTAGATAGAAGGATTCATCGCGTTTTACGATACGGAGCCGCCGCCAAGCCCTAAACTCTCTTGGGAGGGCTGATCTGGAGTCCATTCGGGGCTCCGGAGAGGGCAATCTGTCGCCATCGTCATCATCAACCTTCCTCCATCACCAATTTCATGATGCTCACCGCCGTGCGTGAGTAATTCCATCATAGGCTTGCTGGACGGTGAGGGGTTGGATGAGATTTATCATATAATCGAGTTAGTTTTGTTAGGGTTTGATCCCTAGTATCCACTATGTTCTGAGGTTGATGTTGCTATGACTTTGCTATGCTTAATGCTTGTCACTAGGGCCCGAGTGCCATGATTTCAGATCTGAACCTATTATGTTTTCATGAATATATATGAGTTCTTGATCCTATCTTGCAATTCTATAGTCACCTATTATGTGTTATGATCCGTTAACCCCGAAATGACAATAATCGGGATACTTACCGGTGATGACCGTAGTTTGAGGAGTTCATGTGTTCACTATGTGTTAATGCTTTGGTCCGGTACTCTATTAAAAGGAGGCCTTAATATCGCTTAGTTTCCAATAGGACCCTGCTGCCATGGGAGGGTAGGACAAAAGATGTCATGCAAGTTCTTTTCCATAAGCATGTATGACTATATTCGGAATACATGCCTACATTACATTGATGAACTGGAGCTAGTTCTGTGTCACCCTATATTATAACTGTTGCATGATTGATCACATCCGACATAATTATCCATCATTGATCCATTACCTACGAGCTTTTCACATATTGTTCTTCGCTTATTTACTTTTTCGTTGCTATTGTTACAATCACTATAAAACCAAAAATATTACTTTTGCTACCGTTACCACTACTATCATATTACTTGGCTACTAAATACCTTGCTGCAGATATTAAGTTTCCAGGTGTGGTTGAATTGACAACTCAGCTGCTAATACTTGAGAATATTCTTTGGCTCCCCTTGTGTCGAATCAATAAATTTGGGTTGAATACTCTACCCTCGAAAACTGTTACGATCCCCTATACTTGTGGGTTATCAAGACTATTTTCTGGCACCATTGCCGGGGAGCATAGCTCTATTCTTTGAGTCACTTGGGATTTATATCTGCTTATCAGTATGAAGAACTTGAAAGATCAAAGAACCAAGATTTTTTCCTCAACTACGAGGGGAGGTAAGGAACTTCCATCTAGCTCTGCACTTGATTCACCTTCTTTTTTGAGTAAACTTGTGACACCTACACATGCTATTGATTCTGATAGGTCGAATGTTATTGATGATGCCACTTCTGCTATGCATGATACTTATGATGAAACTACTTCTATGCTTGATAATACTATGCCACTAGGTGAATTTCTTGATGAACAACTTGCTAGGGCTAGAGAGAATGGAATTATTGAAACTAATAATATTGATGAAAGTGATGATGAAGATTCTCCCCCTAGATATTAATTGCCTGTTGTGCCTGATGGTTATGTTATGGATGAAGAAACTGCTAGAGACTTCTTAGCTAGCAATGATATATCTGATCTTAAGAAATTATTAGCTAAGCTTAAAGAAAAGTCTTTGAATGCTAGAATGAAATATGAGCCTGCTTTTGCTACTTCACCTATCTTTATTACTGATAAGGATTATGATTTCTCTGTCGATCCTGAGTTAATTACTTTGGTCGAATCTGATCCTTTCTATGGCTATGAATCTGAAACTGTTGTGGCACATCTTACTAAATTAAATGATATAGCCACCCTGTTCACTAATGATGAGAAAACTCGCTATTACTTTATCCTTCAGTTGTTTCTGTTCTCATTAAAGGGCGATGCTAAAACATAGTTTAATTCTCTTGATCCTGGTTGTGTGAGTAGTCCCCAAGATATGATTTATTACTTCTCTGCTAAATATTTCCCCGCTCATAAGAAACAAGCTGCCTTAAGGGAAATATATAATTTTGTGCAAATTGAAGAAGAGAGTCTCCCACAAGCTTGGGGGAGGCTTCTCCGATTACTTAATTCTTTACCTGATCATCCTCTCAAGAAAAATGAAATACTTGATATCTTTTATAATGGACTAACCGATGCTTCCAGAGACCATCTGGATAGTTGTGTTGGTCGTGTTTTCAGGGAAAGAATAGTTGATCAAGCTGAATTGCTATTGAATAATATGTTGAGTAATGAAAATGATTGACACTTCCTGAATCAACTCCTAAGCCAACTTCGAAGAAAAGGGGTATTCTATTTCTCAGTCCTGAAGATATGCAAGAGGCAAAGAAATCTATGAAAGAAAAAGGTATTAAAGCTGAAGGTGTTAAGAATTTACCACCTATTGAAGAAATACATGGTCTTGATAACCCGACACTGGTAGTAAAGGTAAATTATCTTTATAGATTTGAGGAAGGTGATATTCCTCGTAATAAGTCTGCTAGCCAATGCTTAGATGAGTTTGATAATTTTATTGTTAAACAAGAAAACTTCAATGCTTATGTTGGTAGACAATTACAACACAATGCTAATATGCTTGAACACTTGAGTGATTATATGTCTAGATTTAAAGGTGAACTTAAACTTATTATTAAACATGCTTCTATGGTTACCACTCAAGTAGAACAAGTGCTTAAAGCTCAGAATGATTTTCTCAATGAATTAAATAATAAGAAGAATGATAATGCTGTTAGAGTTATGACTAGAGGGGGTAAAATGACTCAGGAACATTTGTATCCTGAGGGCCACCCTAAGAGAATTGAGCAAGATTCTCAGAGAACTAATATTGATGCACCTAGTTATTCTAGGAGGAAGAAAAAGAAAAATGATAGGACTTTGCACGCTTCTAGTGAATCTGTTGTTTACACACCTGAGAATCCCAATGATATTTCTATTTTTGATGCTGAAACACAATCTGGTAATGAACATGAACCTAGTGATCATGTTAATGATGATGTTCATGTTGATGCTCAACCTAGCAATGATAATTATGTAGATATTGAACCTGCTGTTGATCTTGATAACCCACAATCAAAGAATCAATGTTATGATAAGAGAGACTTTGCTGCTAGGAAGCACGGTAAAAAAGAGAACCATGGGTTCAAAACCCATGCATTTTCCTCCTAAACCATCCAAGAAAAAGGATGATGAGGATTTTGAGCGCTTTGCTGAAATGATTAGACCTATCTTTTTGCGTATGCGTTTGACTGATATGCTTAAAATGAACCCTTATGCTAAATACACGAAAGATATTGTTACAAATAAAAGAAAGATACCTGAAGCTGAAATTTCCACCATGCTTGCTAATTATACTTTTATGGGTGGAATACCAAAGAAACTTGGAGATCCAGGAGTACCAACTATATCATACTCCATTAAAAGAAACTATATTAAAACTGCCTTATGTGATCTTGGAGCCGGTGTTAGTGTTATGCCTCTTTCTTTATATCATAGACTTGATTTGAATAAGTTGACACCTGTAACATCCCAAATTTTCAATTTGGAATGTTATGCATTAGATCATCATTGCATATCATATTTTATTGCATTTTGGTTGATCCTAGAAATTCTAAGCAACTCAAGGACCCACGGAGAGAGTTGGGGATTTCGTTATTTTCATATTTGAGCTTTTCTCGAATTATGAAAAGAGGATCGCATGATTTTAATTTTATTTCTCTAAAATATTTCGTTTATAAAAAACAAAAGAGAGAGGATAAAATGACTTCCTCAAAATAAAGAAATACCATAGATTTAATATTAAAATCAAATAAGTTCTTTATTCGAAGTTTCATTGCTATTTTATTTGAATTAGGAAAAATATGTGTTTTTCAAAATTGCATTTTAGGCACAAATAAATGTTTACCTTGTCTGGCTTATTTTTAGAGGACAGGAAAATTTTATTTCGGGATTTTTGGAGTCCGTTTAGTATTTATTTTCTTTCTTTTTCTGCATGTTCGAATTGTTTAAAAAACGCGAACCGACCTAACCGGGCCGTGTCCGTCTAGGACTCTCGGCCCGGCCGGCCTTATAAGCCGGGGGCGCCGCCCCTCAGCCCACCCCGTACCCCAGCCCGATATCCTAGCCTCCCGAGCCGCCGCCGCCGCACGCGCCGCCGCCCCACCGCCACACGCCTCGCCCGCCGGAGCCGCACGCCGCTGCCGCCGTTTCGCCACTGCCGGTAACCGCCGCCACCGCCATCAGTTTTCTACGGAAAAACCGAGCGGATTTTTTTAGAACCCGCGGATTTTTTTTAGTAGATTGGTTTTTTTCGGGTTTAGTTATTTAGAGGATGTTTGTCCGTACGTTCGTTTTTATGAACGGTTTGCACTGTTTAGCCGCAGATAGCGAACGCTCATTCGTTAGCCTGTTTGTAGTTTTCTTTAATCGGATTTTATTCGCGATTATTTCTGATCGCGATTTCTGATCCGATTTTCGTTCTAGTTTATCTTTTCGCTCGTTTGTTGGAATCAGGCGATTCAAGCGCCTAGATCTTCATCTCGAGACCCTCTTTTCGTTTAACCAACTTGAACAAGCTTTTGCTACTGTAAAATTTGACCTAGGTCCAGATTAGTAAACGGATCTCGTTTCTTTCGTTGTTTGAGTTTCGTTGCTCCGTTCGATTTGATTCTTTTTGCAAACCGGGGCTCTTAAGTTGAACTTTCTGGTTAGATCTTCTTATTTGAGTTTTACTCGTGCTTCTTTGTTTGATTGCTTATGTATGCTATTGTTTGTTTGCGAAGCGTGTTATTTGGAGTCTCTAGGTTACGTGGATCGTCAGCAAGGCAAGTAACACTTTGATCATAACCCTTTATCACCCAGTTTTTATGCATTAGTTCCAATCCCCAAACATTGCATGGTTAGGATGTTATTAACATGTGGGCTGGGAAGTAGTTGATGAGGTAGAACCTATTGCCCTGTTACATTCAAACCCTTGGGAGTTACTTCTACGTGTTGCTTATATTGTTATGCTATGCTCGTAGACGTGGTTTGGGTGAGTGAAATCCATGACAGATGTGAGATTGTTAATTAATGGATCAACTTAAGGTGGCAACTTAAATACACATCTGGGTGGATTGAGGCACCTGGAGTACCCAGTGTTGCCTGTATTTTTGGAAATCCCGGAGTACCCGTGTGATCTTCCTATGGACCGCCACCCAGGCTCAAAGGGAACTGAGATGATTCATGCTAGAAACTTCCGTGTGCAGCCACAAGCTATTATGGGCTCTAGCATAGTTAAGTAAGTTACGTGAAGCTCTTGAAGAGGTGGGTCAGCAGGTAGTGGGTTGTAGGTTTGGTATGGTCTGCCCGGAGTAGAGAGTTAATGTTTCTGAAAGACTGTGTCCCGGTCATCCGTTTCTCAAACACCATGTAGTGCGACAAATTCAACGGAGGCGATCGAGTCTTGTGGGGAAAAGTGTGCAAACCCTTGCAGAGTGTACAAACTAATCATGGTTAGCCGTGTCCCCGGTTATGGACATCTTGAGCAAGGTTGTCAGAATCATGATTTTGAATCGAATCGGAGCTCTGATGGCAGGATCGCAAATCGTAGAATCTTTAGTATCAGGATCGTAGAAACATAGATTCCATGAACTAAAATCATAGAATCAGAGCGCTAAGTTTGGATCATAAAGTCGTAGAATCGTATAGCAGAATCGCGATTCTGACAACCTTGATCTTGAGTATCTCGTACTTGGAGTATCTTAAGTATCTCATCACTCTAAAATAATATTGTTGGGTTGATAATTACCTTAATTGGGATTGAGTTGGAGGAACCTTCTCAATGATGTTTCAACTACCATGATAGTTAAATAAGAATCTATTCCTTTTTTGTAGGGAAAAATTGGCTTTACGCAAAACTATAACCATAGAGCTTTCCACCAGCCAAATATGCATGTAGTGATAGCATTATTCTGTTCTTGCTCCACTGTGTTACTTTGCCAGCATATTCCATGTGCTGACCCATTTTCGGGCTACAACGTATTATGTTGCAGACTTTTCAGACGAGGAGTAAGGTTCGTTAGGTCGTTGCCGTGCAGCTCAGCTATGCCATTGGAGTTGATGGACTCACTTTATCTTCCAAGCCTTCCGCTGTTATCGTATTAGATGGCCTTAAGCCATATTTATTGTAATAAGTTCTCTTTGGAGGCATTCGATGCAATAAGTGTGTGATTGCTACTCTGCTATAAATCCTCGAGTACTGTGTGTGTCAGCATTACCGATCCAGGGATGGCACTGAAGCACAGAGACTTGACCGTTTGAGGTCGGGTCGCTACAAGATGGTATCAGAGCACACGCTAAGTGTAGGACACGACCACTAAGCTAAAAGCCATCGATCACTATTCTCTTCTCATTTCTGACTCCTCTCCATTTTCCATTCTTTAGGATGGCGGATGCAAAAACAAGTTTGCACAACCAGATGAAGAAGTACCTTTTGGACGACACGTGAAGGAAGTCACTAGGTACATGAACATAGGAATACCAAGCTTTACCGGGACTTACAATGCCACTTTACCAGAAGAGGAGCGATGGATGATTCAAGTTCAAGTTCCAGGAAGAACCTTCACGCCAGTCACTAAACCCATAGAGTTTTCCTTTGATGCACCAACCTGAAGTCTAGGAAAGAGTATGGCAGCTCACATCACCATGGGACGCATTGGAGAAGTTTACCACAAGGATATTAAGGATACTATCTATCAGATTTGTGGGCGCCAAGATGATCAATGGGAGATGATCAACACCAGGAAGGATAGATCAATTGCAGCTTTCATCCAGGAACTAAACCAGCACATTCGACGCTAGGAGAATCAGATGTGTGCAGGCATGATAGATCTGAAGAACGCGATGACAAGGATCACGGAACTAGAGGAAGAACTCAAGGCTACACGTGAAGATTATGAGGAGGAAATCGTCATACTAGTGGAGAAGAATGATGATCTGGAAAGGAAGCTAGGAGTATTCCTGGGAGACCGCGCACCAGGAGGAGAAGACGAAGAACCCAAGGAGATTCGCCCGGAGGACTACATCATCATCGACGACACCGACTCCGACCTTAGCGATGATGACTTTGAAGACAAAGCTGGAGCAGATATCATGGAGTCTTTAACTGAGGAATATTTTAGTACACCACCACATCAGTAGTAGTACTCCACCATGTAAATAGAGTAGTCCGAGCACTTTTACGATAGTTTTAGACCGATTGCATGCCTTGCTTGATTGATTGAGTGAAATGATTGTGTTTGTCTCATGTGCATATGAGTAGTGCTTTCTCATTATACCTCATTCTATTCTAATCTCTCCCCTCTAAACCCATCAGATGCCTCCGAGACGTGACCCCGGATTTTCTTTCCCACCGGAGCTCACTCTGTTGATCCAGCAACAGAATACCCTGATGCACTTGTTAGTTCAGAACCAAGGCAACAACAACAACAACAACAATGCACCACCACCACCACCAGTTGACAACTTAGCCTGTTTTCTGAGGTTGCAGCCGCCGGTATTTTCCAGTAGCACCGAGCCTATAGTAGCAGATGATTGGCTCCGCATGATTGGAAGGGGGTTACGCACTGCAGGATGTACTGATGCTGAGAAGGTGCGTTTTGTCGCACATTAGTTGGATGGACCAGCAGCCTCATGGTGGGAGAATTACACTGTCACCTACCCTATAGCCACGGTGACATGGGACCAATTTCAGCAAGCCTTCCGTACAGCCCATGTCTCAACTGGAGCCATGACTTTGAAGAAGCGTGAGTTTCACAACTTACGCCAGGGGAACCGTACTGTGGCTCAGTACGCGGATGAGTTTAGCAAGTTATCTCGCTATGCCCCTGATGATGTGGCCACAGATGCCGCAAAGCAGGAGAAGTTTATGGAAGGGCTGAATGATGAGATGAGCATGCAGTTCATAGTGGCAACATTCACCAACTACCAGGAGTTGGTAGATAAGGCTCTTATGATTGAAGGGAAGCAGCAGCAGATTGAGAGCCGTAAGAGGAAGTATGGACAAGGGAGGTATAACTCAGGAGCTCAGCAGAAGCCTCGCCTAACCCCGAACTCGGGAGGACTTGTTCATAACCATGGAGGCCACACCCATAATGGAGGAAGTAACCATAATCATACTGGTCCAAGAAATGGGAATGGGAATGGGAATGGAACAAGCAACAATCAGAACCGCCCCAATCCAGCCAGACCCACCAAGAGTGACCTAAGCCACGTTACTTGTTTCAAGTGCGGGAAGACTGGACACTATGCCATGGAGTGCCCTGAAGGGAAGAATGGAAACGGAAATGGGAGCGCTGGAAAGAAGCCCAATCCATTCAACAAAGGACAAGTGAACCACGTTAACGTGGAGGAGGTTGAAGAGCAGCCAGACGCGGTTATAGGTAAGTTTTTGGTTAAGTCATTTACCGCTCTTGTTCTTTTTGATACTGGTGCATCACATTCATACATATCAAGGGAATTCGTGGATAAGTTTAAACTACCGACCCAAACCCTTAGGACCCCTTTGTTAGTAAGCTCACCTGGAGCAGAGTATATGGCTAGTCAATGGTGCGACCAGATACCCTTAACCATTGGTAACCATGTTTTTCCGTCCGACCTAATTATCTTGGAGTCACAAGGATTGGATGTGATATTAGGAATGGACTAGATGTCAAAGTACGGAGGAAGCATTGATTGTGTTAGTAAGTCAATTTGTCTCATCACCCCGAAGGGAAAAGGATCAAGTATATATCTAGGCATGCGCCAAGAAGTAGCCAAGTAAATACCCTCACGGGAGTTGTTCAGGAGGAAGTGCCTGTAGTAAAGGATTACCCGGATGCTTTCCCACAGGAGTTACCAGGCATGCCACCGGATCGAGATATTGAGTTTTTGATTGAGCTATTGCCAGGCACATGGCCAATATCCAAGAGACCCTATCGGATGCCTGCGAATGATCTAGAGGAGATTAAGAAACAGATCAAGGAGTTATTGGAAAAAGGTTACATTCAACGGAGTTCATCACCATGGGGAGCCCCAGTGCTTTTGGTTGAGAAGAAGGATAAATCCCTAAGGATGGTTGTTGATTATCGGTCATTGAATGAAGTGACAATTAAGAATAAGTACCCATTGCCGATGATCAATGATCCGTTTGACCAGCTGCAAGGAGCTAAGGTGTTTTCGAAGATCGATGTACGATCAGGATCTCATCAGTTGAAGATATGAGAGAAAGATATACCAAAGACATCATTCACCACATGGTATGGGTTATACGAATATACGGTCATGTCATTTGGACTAACTAACGCCCCTGCCTATTTCATGAGCATGATGAACAAGGTGTTCATGGAATATTTTGATAAGTTTGTTGTGGTGTTCATTGATGATATAATGGTATATTCGAAGAATGAAGAGGAGCACAAGGAGCATTTGCATTTAGTTCTCGAGAAACTCAGGGAACATCAGTTGTATGCCAAGTTCAGCAAATGCGAGTTTTGGTTGAAGGAAGTCGGATTCCTTGGACATGTTATATCAGGAGAAGGTATAGTAGTAGACCCCACCAAGGTTCAGTCAGTCACTGAATGGTTGGCACCCACTTCAGTTAGCGAGATCCGCAGTTTTCTTGGACTCGCAGGATACTATTGGAGATTCATTGAGAATTTTTCCAAGATCGCGAAGCCAATGACAGAATTGTTGAAGAAGGATACCAAGTTTAAATGGACGGAAGATTGCGAGGCAAGTTTCCAGGAGCTGAAGAAATGTTTGACTACAGCCCCAATGCTGACACTACCAGATATACGTAAGGATTTCCTAGTGTATTGCGACGCCTCTCTCTTAGGACTTGGAAGTGTGCTTATGCAGGACGGAAGAGTTGTTCGTATGCCTCGCGACAAATGAAACCGCACGAGTTGAATTATGCCACGCATGATTTGGAGTTAGAAGCCGTAGTGCATGCGTTGAAGACTTGGAGGCATTACCTTATTGGAAACCATTGTGATGTGTACACGGATCATAAGAGTTTGAAGTACATATTCACCCAGAAGGAACTGAACCTTAGGCAGAGAAGATGGTTGGAGCTTATAAAGGATTATGACATGAAGCTGCACTATCATCCCGGAAAGGCCAATGTCGTAGCATACGCTTTGAGCCGGAAGAGTTATGCTAATGCCCTAGAAAGCATGGGATTGCTGAAGGAGTTAGTAGAGGATCTCCGGGAACTTCGTTTGGAGATTGTTCCTTGAGGTTTTGTTGCAACAATGGAGGTTCACTCTACATTGTTAGAAAAGATTCGAGAAGCTCGGAAGGATGACAAAGAGATTGCTGAGATAAAGGATAAAATGAGCGAAGGAAAGGCCAAAGGTTTTCGTGAGGATGAACACGACACCTTATGGTTTGAGGACCGTGTTTATGTGCCCAATAACACAGAGATCGGGAAGTTAATACTTCAGGAGGCTCATGGCTCACCATACTCGATACACCCCGAAAACACCAAGATGTATTTGGATTTGAAGGAACGTTTCTGGTGGACAGGGATGAAGAAGGATATCACCGAGTATGTAGCCGTATGTGATGTATGTCACAGAGTGAAGGCAGAGCATCAAAAGCCAGCAGGATTGCTACAGCCTATGCCGATACCCGAATGGAAGTGGGATAAACTTGGCATGGATTTTATCACCGGATTGCCCAGGACCAAATCAGGTTATGATTCTATATGGGTAGTAGTTGACCGCTTGAGCAAAGTGGCACACTTTATCCCAGTGAAAACAACTTATACTAGTGCAAAATTGGCCAAGATATATATGACTAGGATCGTATGTCTGCAGGAGTTCGAAGGACCATCATATCGGATAGAGGGACACAGTTTACCTCAAAGTTTTGGCATCAGTTACACCAGACTATGGAAACGAGATTGGAATTCAGTACAGCATTTCACCCGCAGACGGATGGACAGACCGAGAGAATCAATCAGATTCTGGAGGACATGTTGAGAGCCTGTGCGCTAGATGATGGATCTAGTTGGGATGACAATTTGCTTTACACAGAGTTCTGATACAACAATAGTTACCAAGCCAATTTGAAGATGGCACTGTTAGAAGCCCTGTATGGACGAAGGTGCAGAACACCGTTAATGTGGGATGAAGTTGGAGACCGACAGTTGTTTGGACCAGACTTGATCAAAGAGTCTGAGGAGAAAGTCAAACTGATTCGAGATAGACTGAAGATAGCTCAGTCCAGACAGAAGAGTTATGTAGATTCGAAATGCAAGGAGGTAACCTATGAAATTGGAGATAAAGCATATCTGCGAGTATCACCTTTGCGAGGAGTGAAACATTTTGGAGTTAAGGGAAAGTTAGCCCCGAGATTTGTATGACCGTATCGTGTTTTGGAACGGATAGGAGAAGTTGCCTACAAGTTGGAGTTACCTGAAGGACTGTCAGGAGTTCACACTGTGTTTCACGTTTCCCAGTTGAAGAAGTGCCATGCTGAGATGGCCGATATACCGCTAAGAGACATCGTACCCTTGGAGGCGATTCATTTGGACAATGACTTGACTTATGAAGAGAAGCCAGTCAAGATTTAGGAGTTTGCCAGTCGAGTCACCCGCAGCAAGGTTATTAAGTTTTGCAAGGTTCAATGGAGCCACCATACCGAGGATGAAGCCACATGGGAACGAGAGGATGACCTTCGCAAAGACCACCCACACCTATTTTCTTAGCCAACCCGAATCTTGAGGGCGAGATTCATCTTAAGGGGGGGGGTAGGTTTGTAACATCCGAAATTTTCAATTTGGAATGTTATGCATTAGATCATCATTGCATATCATATTTTATTGCATTTTGGTTGATCCTAGAAATTCTAAGCAACTCAAGGACCCACGGAGAGAGTTGGGGATTTCGTTATTTTCATATTTGAGCTTTTCTCGAATTATGAAAAGAGGATCGCTTGATTTTAATTTTATTTCTCTGAAATATTTCGTTTATAAAAAAATAAAAGAGAGAGGATAAAATGACTTCCTCAAAATAAAGAAATACCAGAGATTTGATATTAAAATCAAATAAGTTCTTTATTCGGAGTTTCATTGCTATTTTATTTGAATTAGGAAAAATATGTGTTTTTCAAAATTGCATTTTAGGCCCAAATAAATGTTCACCTTGTACGGCTTATTTTTAGCGGACGGGGAAAATTTATTTCGGGATTTTTGGAGTTCGTTTAGTATTTTTTTTCTTTCTTTTTCTGCATGTCCGAATTGTTTAAAAAACGCAAACCGACCTAACCAGGCCGTGTCCGTCTAGGACTCTTGGCCTGGCCGGCCTTATAAGCCGGGGGAGCCGCCCCTCAGCCCATCCCGCACCCTCGCCCAAAACCCTAGCTGCCCGAGCCGCCGCCGCCGCACGCCTCGCCGCCGCCGCATGCCGCCGCCCCGCCCGCCGGAGCAGCACGCCGCCGTCGCCCCGCCCGCCGGAGCCGCACACCGCCGTTGCGCCGTTGCCGGTAACAGCCTTCGCCGCCGTCGGTTTTCTATGGAAAAACCGATCGGTTTTTTTAGAACCCGCGGATTTTTTTAGTAGATTGGTTTTTTTCGGGTTTAGTTATTCAGAGGGTGTTCGTCCGTACGTTCGTTTTTACGAACGGTTTTCACCGTTTAGCCGCAGACAGCGAACGTTTGTTCGTTAGCCTGTTCGTCAGTTTTCTTTAGTCGGATTTTATTTGCGATTATTTCTGATCGTGATTTCTGATCCGATTTTTGTTCTAGTTTATCTTTTCGCTCGTTTGTCGGAATCAGGCAATTCAAGCGCCTAGATCTTCGTCTCGAGACCCTCTTTTCGTTTAACCAACTTGAACAAGCTTTTTCTACTGTAAAATTTGACCTAGGTCCAGATTAGTAAACAGATCTTATTTCTTTCGCCGTTTGAGTTTCGTTGCTCCGTTCGATTTGATTCTTTTTGCAAACCGGGGTTCCTAAGTTGAACTTTCTGGTTAGATCTTCTTATTTGAGTTTTATCCGTGCTTCTTTGTTTGATTGCTTATGTATGCTATTGTTTGTTTGTGATAGAATTACCCGAGTGCGAAGCATGTTATTTGGAGTCTCTAGGCTACGCGGATCGTCAGCAAGGCAAGTAACACTTTGATCCTACCCCTTTATCACCCAGTTTTTATGCATTAGTTCCATTCCCAAACATTGCATGGTTAGGATGTTATTAACATGTGGGCTGGGAAGTAGTTGATGAGGTAGAACCTATTGCCCTATTACATTCAAACCCTTCGAAGTTACTTCTACGTGTTGCTTATATTGTTATGTTATGCTCGTAGACGTGGTTTGGGTGAGTGAAATCCATGATAGATGTGAGATTGTTAATTAATGGCTCAACTTAAGGTGGCAACTTAAATACACATCTGGGTGGATTAAGGCACCTGGAGTACCCAGTGTTTCCTGTATTTTTGGAAATCCCGGAGTACTCGTGTGATCTTCCGATGAACCGCCACCCAGGCTCAAAGGGAAATGAGATGATTCATGCTAGAAACTTCCGTGTGCAGCCACAAGCTATTATGGGCTCTAGCATAGTTAAGTAAGTTACGTGAAGCTCTTGAAGAGGTGGATCAGCAGGTAGTGGGTTGTAGGTTTGGTATGGTCTGCCCGGAGTAGAGAGTTAATGTTTCTGAAAGACTGTGTCCCGGTCATCCGTTTCTCAAACACCATGTAGTGCGAGAAATTCAACGGAGGCGATCGAGTCTTGTGGGGAAAAGTGTGCAAACCTCTGCATAGTGTACAAACTAATCATGGTTAGCCGTGTCCCCGGTTATGGACATCTTGAGTATCTAGTACTTGGAGTATCTTAAGTATCTCATCACTCTAAAATAATATTGTTGGGTTGATAATTACCTTAATTGGGATTGAGTTGGAGGAACCTTCTCAATGATGTTTCAACTACCATGATAGTTAAATAAGAATCTATTCCTTTGTTGTAGGTAAAAATTGGCTTTACGCAAAACTATAACCATAGAGCTTTCCACCAGCCAAATATGCATGTAGTGATAGCATTATTCTGTTCTTGCTCTACTGTGTTACTTTGCCAGCATATTCCATGTGCTGACCCGTTTTCGGGCTGCAACGTATTATGTTGCAGACTTCTTAGACAAGGAGTAAGGTTCGTTAGGTCGTTGCCGTGCAGCTCAGCTATGCCGTTGGTGTTGATGGACTCACTTTATCTTCCAAGCCTTTCGCTGTTATCATATTATATGGCCTTAAGCCATATTTATTGTAATAAGTTCTCTTTGGAGACATTCGATGTAATAAGTGTGTGATTGCTACTCTGCTATAAATCCTCGAGTACTGTGTGTGTCAGCATTACCGATCCAGGGATGACACTGAAGCACAGAGACTTGACCGTTTGAGGTCGGGTCGCTACAACACCTACTGAAATATCTTTGCAAATAGCTGATAAATCAACTGCTATACCTGTCAGTATTTGTGAGGATGTGCCTGTTGTGGTTGCAAACGTTAATATTTTAACGGACTATGTTATTCTTGATATTCCCGAGGACGATAGTATGTCGATTATCCTTGGTAAACCCTTTTTGAATACTGTAGGGGCTGTTATTGATTGCAACAAAGGCAATGTCACTTTTCATGTTAATGGTAATGAGCATACGGTACACTTTTCGGGGAAACAACCTCAAGTCCATAGTATCAATTCTATTGGAAAAAATTCAACGATTACTGTTGGAGGTTTTGAATTTACTCTTCCTACTGTCAAGAAGCAATATGATATTCTTATTGTTGGGGATGTGCATATCCCCGTTGAGGTAACCTAGTGTTATTCGAAATTTCTCCGGTTTCATGTGATTCGGAAAGAGTTTGTTAACAAGACTTGATCAACCTTGTTAGTGGATTCCTTTTGATGAGCATGAGATGGATGAATTAAGAAAACACAACTTTCTGTACCCTCTTTTTACTTTCTATTATTTATCTTAAATAAAGTAAAAATGGTATTTTTCTGCCTATTTTCTGAATTATCCTTGCAATAAAAAATAGCCTGAAAATAAAAGTTCTCCAAATGCCCTGAAAATGAAATATGATTTTTTCCAGAATATTTAAGAATTATTGGCACTGAGAACACACCAGGGGGACCGACCACATGCCCACGAGGGTGGAGGGCGCGCCCACCCCCCTGGGCGCGCCCCCCTGCCTCGTAGACCCCACGTGGGTCCCCTCCACTTATCCTTGCACCCACACACTTCGTCTTCCTCCAAAAAAATCACCCACCAGCTCAAACCCGAGTTCTTGCTCATTTTGTGGCCAATTTCGATCTCCTTGCTCAAATCTCCATTTACAAAACTTCTTTGGGGAATTGTTCTTTGGTATGTGACTCCTCCAATGGTCCAATTAGTTTTTGTTCTAGTGCTTTATTTATTGCAAATTTTTGCTGCTTAGGTGACCCTGTTCTTGAGCTTGCATGTCAAATTTATGTGGTCAAAAGTAGTTCTAATGCATGATATGGCCTCTAGGCACTTGTAGGAGTAGTTGCTATCAATCTTGTTGAGTTTGGTTCACTTTTATTTTTGAGTTACTAAAATTTCAAAAAAAATTCAGAGGAAGAAATATGTTTAGGAAAATGTACCAAGGTGGTTCCTCAAGGAAGCAAGGACCCATGCCCGCAATACGCGAGCCGGACAATGAACTACCAAGGGATGCTCAAGTGCGGCCTTGTGAATGGCTGTCAGAAAATTTCATGGTCCAGGCAGGAATTAAGAAAGAATTTGACGCATATGTGCGTAACGCTGATCTTGAGAGCTTCGAGGCACATAAGTGCCTCCAATATTATCGCCTAACTCAATCCTTTGTGAGAAGGTTTAAATTTACATCATCACGCAATTCTCAAACGGTCCTGTTTGATCTTTATGATAAATCTTATACCATGGACTTAGAAGATTTTAATACTGCTTGTAAACTCACGCAGTGGGGTAGTGCTAGTGAACCTCGCAAATCTGAATTTAAAGATTTCCTTGCTAGTATCACTGTGGGGGAATCTAGAGAAATAATACAAGCTACCATAGGGAGCATTTATTTTCTTGCCATACATTATTTTGTCTCTTTATAGGTAGATGCATAAACGGTAAGGATGAGGCATGTCATATGTGTGTTCCAGATCTTAGTGTTCTCAAGAGTGATGTATTAGGAGATAGACAATATAACTTGGGGGCCATTGTTGCACGTAGGTTGCATAATAACAGTATTAATGGAGATTTGTTCGGTGGAATTTACGCAACCCGTTTAGCTAATTTTCTTGAGGTACCCATACGTGGATATGATATTGAGTTGCCTCCTGCTTATCTAGATTATAATGCTATCGTTCGTCATTAGTTTGTTGAGAGGAACGATCAGTTCCTCCAGTACCGACTAATCTTTGACAGACGACGCACCGTCCATGTTACTCTCCCTGCTCTTGCTTTCTTTGATTTTCAGACAAAAGGGAGATATGTTATAACCAGGGAGGAGGCGAACGAGTACGAGAGGAGGATGGAGGCAGCTCGCCTCCAAGCTGCAGCTGATGAGGCAATTGCCACTGCATCTCAGTATGACCCCAGCTTCAACTTTGATCCATGCATGCGCATAGACCAACTTAGGTCAAAAGCCTAAGCTTGGGGGAGTACGTATTTCTCACTAACATTACATTCATGTTCACACACACTCATGCCAGTTGTCGGTGCTCAAACTTTTTCATTGTATCATCCATGCTAGTTTAGTTTCTTTTTAAGCTTTCTTCTCGTGTGTTTGGAAACCCTTAAGAAAAACCGAAAAAATTAATTGTCGTGGGATTGTCACGGAAGATGTCCTAGTGTGAGGACTTAGTCGTGGAGCCATCGCAATGTAGTTAGTTTAAAGGGGTTAAAGCGAACAAAGGACGCAAGGAATTATACTAGTTTGGCCCCTTGCGGTGAAGGTAAAGCCTACTCCAGTTATGATGGAATTGCTAGGGTTTCGATGACCAGGGAGCGAATACACTTTGCCTGACTCTCGAGTTGTTGTTTCTTGTCCTTAAACCGCCACCGGGTCATCCCTTTATATACACAGGTTGACGCCCGGCGGTTTACAGAATCCCGGCCGGCTCATAAACGTGTCCGGCTCGGTTTCTATCCTTTCCTATCTTACATCACAAGTTACACACCTTATGGCGGTTTATGTCTACGGGCCCTAATCCGCCTTTGAGCCCTGGGCCTTTAGATCTCTTATAGTAAAGCGCCATGCTCCTTGTCTTCATGGGCTTCAATATGGATAACTCCTTATGGGTATAACCCGGCCCCTCTTGGGCGGTTTATACTCAGTAGTTATATCCCCAACATTAGGCCCCAGATTGATTTGAACCTGTTCATGTCAATCTTCAATCTCCAACACTTTCGAGTGAACCTTGTAATCTGCCATGGCGTCATCTTCCAGGATTATAATAAACTGCCATGACATCACATGTTCATTAAAAAACCGTATATACCTTACTTTTATTACCGAGCCTCCGAAAATCGAGGCGACAGCTCTCTCACATATCCATTTTTTGGGCTCCTCGATTCCCACGCATGTCGCTTATCCCTTCGTCTTATAAATAGGACTGAGGGTCCCTTTCCTTTTCTCCCCTTGCCTCTTCGTCTTTCTTCCACCTCGCGTCACCTCAATACCCGAACGCTGCCGCCACCGTCGACCTTCGCATCTGCCCCAACAACGGCCGCTGCATCAACCTGATTCGACCAGAGAATCGCGGCGCCCTTCCACTGTTCAACAGTCTCGGTGATTTCTTCTTTCTTTCCTTTGTAGATCCGTTTAGGGTTCGCACAAGCTCATGGAAGCTTCGCGGTGTTCTTCCCCTGTTCTTCGTTATAGCCTATATGATAGACTCCAAACATAATACACTCTTGTGTGGTAGCAATGATAGTCCCTCTTTTGGCATCAGATCATCCCTTTTGTGTAGAAAGACCTGATCTGGAACTTCATGAACTGCTCAAGCACCAACCCTTAGGTCTAAATATTTTCCTTTTCCTGACATGCGGTAGATCTGAAATTCTAATGTAAAACTGTGAAACTTGTTCTTCTTCACTTAGTCATTTTTCGGCTTCAGATCTATACTCTGATTCTCCATGTAGGCAGTCTATCTTTTAGAAAATAACCTGCCATATACCATTAGTCCCCTTGTAAACCGCCAATCCCTTTATCCTTTATACTAGCATTAACCTCTGGTTTAAAAAATTTTGCATGCTGGAAAACCTTTTGTCTCTTAACCTGCAACGCTTTATGCTTGTCAATCATGACTCTTAAACCGGCACAAACCTTCCTTCGGGTTGTCTAAGAAATGGCCAAGACTCTTTATGCTTGTAACTGGGTTCCATCCCGGGTTACGGAAGAAGATCTGCAAGGATGTGTTACAACCGGCGCTTTACCAAAACAGAGTGAAATCCACTGGCGAGCCCCTAGTCGAGAAAATCCTCCTGAGCCCAAGGATGGCGAGATTGTCTTGTTTGTTGATCATCTGAACCGTGGTTTTAAACCTCCCAGATCAAAGTTTTTTCGTGATGTGCTTGCTAGCTTCCAGATCCACCCTCAAGATATTGGACCTAACTCTGTGTCCAATATTTGTAATTTCCAAGTGTTTTGCGAGGCCTATCTGCAAGAAGAACCGACCGTTGAACTGTTCAGAGACTTTTTCTATTTAAACAGCTGTACTGAATTTGTAGACAGGCCCAATACTGAACTTGGCGGCATTTCAATTCAGAAAATAAAAGATGTCAGCTTCCCTCACGCCAAGGATCACAGTCACCCTAAGGATTGGAACCAGACTTGGTTCTACTGCAAGGATACTTCCCCTGACGATGAGAATCCTCTGCCGGGTTATCGTCCTCACCAACTTACCAACACACATCCGTTTCCCCAACGACTTAGCGCCAAAGAACAAGCCAAGTATGCTCCACAACTTTCAAAGCTTTGGGCCTTCGTTGCAAACGGTTTAACATGCATTGATTTTGTTCGCTATTGGATCTCCTGGAGTATTCTGCCTTTAAGTCGACGCCCCGGTTTAATGTGCGAGTACACAGGGGGATTAAAAGACCCTCAACGGCATGTGGACATTCAGCTAACACAAGTTGAAGTTACTAAGGCTGTCAAGAAAATACTGAATCAACCGGAGGTTGTCTGCAGCAAAACAGGGCTAAGTCCCTTCTGCGCTTCCAATAAACCACCAGCTGTAAAGATCATATAACTTCTATTTTAACCTAATCCTTTTAAATATTCCTTCAAAATGTTATCAATCTTTGACAGGGTGATGATCCGTTCTGGAAGAAAAAACCACATGATAAACCAGCAAAGACACCTCGCCCCAAGCTAAGGTTACCAAAAAACCTGCCAAGAAGAAAACCGCTGAATCCTCTGAACCAAACATTGATGATGATCTGGACAATCCGGAATCAGAGGTAGAACTTGATTCTCTTGGTTCTTTTTTCATACACCTCATTGACAATGACTATTATCAGGATGGCACTGAAGCCAGGCAAGTTGATGATGTAGAGGTAATTATTCTTTCCTCCATTCAGATCCTCTGCCAACACAGAAAACCCATCAAGCAATCCGGAAAGTAAGATTTTCACACCCTCTAGCTTATCTGGATCCCAAATTTATTTTGAAGAAATAGCAGCATGAAGCTCGCCGCACAACCCGGCACAGCGGCCATGTAGTTACTTCAGCCGGTTTACCGAACACTCCAACCCGGAAACATCGATCAGAGGTCTCATACATTTCTGATACTCCTAATCCCAAGGCGGGTTATTTCAGGAAACCTCTTAATCCGTCTGATTCAAACTATCAGGGAACACCTCATTCATCATCTGGCGAATCAACGGCCACACAACTCCCTCCTCTCAAGATTGTTCATGTGTGAGTACTTTAAACTTAACTCTTGATGCTTTACACTTGTATGTTATACTAAACTTTATGTCTTTTCCTTTCAGAGCCAAGGCTAGGCCTAGAAAAAAGGCCAAATTGGATAAACCGACTGATGATAACCCGGCCACTGAACCAGAACAGATCCCAGAACAATTTGAGTAGAATGCTGACGCTATACATGATGATCCACCACCAGAACATCACGAAACCTTCGCTGAACTGATGGAAGATGACCCCACTGGCCATGCTACTGACCCGCCAAGTCCAGCCAAAGCTGCAGATAAACCGCCAAGCCCAGCCAAAGTGGCTGATGACCAATCGAACGATGTCATTGTCACTGGCGTCGGCCACACCACCCCTGGCAATCCTATCGCTTTATCAAAGCATAGTGCCAAGGAAGAATTTTCTGCTATGGATAAAGGCAAGTGGAAAACAGATTTATCCAGCTATGCCCACCTCAACGCCCAAGAGAATCATTCTGGCTTCTTAAATCGCCTGTATACAAGCCGTGACTATGAAGCCGGTTTAGTGGGCCTAATGAAGGAGCAATATGAGGTAAATACTATTAACTCTTCATAATTGTTTCTCTTGTGTACAATTTCTAATATCAACTCCAGCAGCCCCCAAGGGCTGGTTTATGATATCATCGTGAACTGGGACTTCGTAATACTTCAACTTTTGCTTGCGTAGCCCCCAAGGATCGGTTTGTACCTTTAGGATGAATTGGTACCTTTTTGTCATGAAGCTTCCAAAACTCTTGATAATCATCTTTGTAAACATATTGATGAAGAAAAGTCCATAATTTTGGCTTGAGCAAATATACATTAGCCCCCAAGTGCCAAGTGTATAACTTGTTATGTGCTTGGGACTTGAAAATGTCAGTTGATAAAAGTCGTATGCATTAGCCCCCAAGTGCTAAGTGCATAACCTGTTATGTGCTTGGGACTTCAAATATGCACTACTAGCGCATGACATGTCGCTTGCAGGCCTATCTGAGCCAAAAAGAATCTCAAATCGCCGACCTTCGGGAAGATATTAAGTCCCAGCAGGCAGAAACTTCCAAGGCTAAAGAAGAGCTGACTGGCGCTTTAACAGCCATGGAACAACTGAAAAAAGGCTTTAAAAGCGAACGGACATGATGGGATGCTGAAAAAGCAACTCTGCTAAAGCGGGCGGAGGACGCTGAAACGGCTCTTAAACCAGTAGCAGAAGAATTGACTGGCTTGAAGTGGCAAATCAATGCCATGACCACTGCTGTGTTTGGTAAGTACCCTTATGATAAGCTTCAACATGTATTATCCCATAAACTGCCGGTTTATCAATATGTTCAATGATGCAGGATCTCGCACTACCCACCTGGGCTCTGATATGCAGAAGAAGTTGAAGGCTGCCTATACTCTTATAGAGCAGTTATATACCGGTGCAGGGCGAATCATTTGCACTGCCGCTCATAACAAACCGCCGCCAAACCTGATCAAGGAAACATTAGAAAAGTTGTCAATGCTGCCTGTCCGGTTGGACGAGTTAAAAAGATCAGCTACAAGGGCAGTGTAACATCCCAAATTTTCAATTTGGAATGTTATACACTAGATCATCATTGCATATCATATTTATTGCATTTTGGCTGATCCTAGAAATTTTTCGCAACTCAAGGACCCTTGGAGAGAGTTGGGGATTTCGTTATTTTCATATTTGAGTTGTCTCAAATTTTGAAAATAGGATCTTTTGATTTTATTTATTTTATCTTCAATTATTTCTATTACAAAAATACGAGAGAGGGAATAAAATGACTTTCCCAAAATAAATAAATATTGAGGATTTAATAAAAAATTCAAATAAGATTTTATTTGGTTTTATTTGCTATTTTATTTGAATTTAGGAAAAATGTGCGTTTTTCAAAAATGCATTTAGGCCCCAAATAAATGTTCACTTCGTCCGACTTGATTTTAGAAGTCGGGGAAATTTTATTTCGGGATTTTTGGAGTCCGTTTAGTAGTTCTTTCGGTAGTTTTTCTGCACGGAATTAATTTAAAAAAATCCGAACCGACTCCGGGCCGTACCCGAGTGGGACTCTGCCCGGGGGGCCTTTATAAGCCGCCCGCCCGAGCCACTGAAGCCCACCAGCGCCTCAGCCCCGCAGGTCGCTCGCGCGCCCCAAACCCTAGCGCCGCCGCCGCC
>NC_057809.1:108104318-108113495 GCF_018294505.1 Triticum aestivum
CGCCTCTGCTCCTCCGCCCGGCGCTGCCTCCCCTGGCCGGCTCCGCTGCCCGGCCGCCGGCTCCCAGCCTCGCGCAGGCCGGCTTCCGCATGCCCTGCCGGCTTCCGCTGCGACCCGGCCGCCGACTTTCGCCGCGTCCTGCCCCTGTCCGGCTGGTCATACAGAGAAAAAGATTGGCCGGCTGCCCAAGGGCCGACTGAAAAGAGAGAGAGAGAGAGAGAGAAAAGAGGTCGGCTGGAATAAAAGAAAATATGAGAGAAATGTGCGTCTGACCATTGGCTACCTGGCCGGCTGCAAAGAGCCCGACTGCTGTGTCGGGGTCCGCCCGCCCAGCTGTCTGAAGAAGAAAAAGAAGAAGACAAGGTAGTTGCCAGAAGATCCGGCCCGACTGCTCAGCAGTCGGCCCAAATCTCGGGGGCTACACCCAGCGGGTGCGCTGACGCGCCCCCGCGAGAGAGAAGACAAGGTAGTTTCCGGAAGATCCGGCCCGACTGCTCAGCAGTCGGCCCGAATCTCGGGGGCTACGCACAGCGGGTGCGCTGACGCGCCCCCGCAAGGAAGAAGACAAAGTAGTTGCCGGGAGATCCGGCCCGACTGCTCAGCAGTCGGCCCGAATCTCGGGGGCTACACCCAGTGGGTGCGCTGACGCGCCCCCGAGAGAGAGAAGACAAAATAGTTGCTGGGAGATCTGGCCCGACTGCTCAGCAGTCGGCCCGAATCTCGGGGGCTACACCAAGCGGGTTCGCTGACACGCCCCCGCGAGGAAGAAGACAGAGTAGTTGCCAGGAGATCCGGCCCGAGTGCTCAGTAGTTGGCCCGAATCTCGAGGGCTACACCCAGCGGTTGCGCTGGCACGTCCCCGCGAAGATTGCAGACAAGAGAAGAGTTTTGTCCGGCTGCCAGCAACCGGCAGAAGAGAAAAAGAAGAAGGGCATTGCAAGACACCTCGCCGCCTGGCCGGTCGAGCCTGACCGGCTGGGACCCCCCTTCGAGCACCCGGAGGCTCGAAGGCTTCACCCAGCGGGTGCGCCGACGCGCTCCGCGAGCGCCGAGTCGCGCCGGCTGTCTTCGACGACCGCGACTACACGAAAATCAATGTGAGCTCCTCACCCACATATTTTTTGCACCACGCAAGAACGGATAACCCCGAGCGATGCTCGGGGTCTATCTCCGCATTTTAATTACAGTTGCATCACTGTTCGCCCCGGTGCCAGCCAGAGTTGGCCTGGGGGCTGGCCGCTTGGCCTAAGACGATAGTTCCCGCAGACGGCTTAGTAGCGTGCGCAGTACCAAAGGCTCACTCTTAGTCACAGACCGCAGAGCGGCTGTCCGGCTAGCAAGGGTGAATGCTGGAGGCCACCCACACGAAAAACGTCCGGGAAGAAAAATGATTCGGGCGACCCAGCCGTTTTCCTTTACAAGTATCTACTCGGTTGAATCAGCTCCTAGACTCTGAGTACTATACACTCCACTTCACGGCCAACTCTCAGCCACAGACTGCAGAGCGGCTGTTCGGCAAGCAAGAGCACAAGCCAAAAAGTGGAGGGAACATGAAAAAGATTGAAGGGGGCTCGGACGAAACCGAGTCGGCACCCTCCGCATAAAACTTGCAGTACTAAAAGCAAGCATATGATATATTTGCATGGACTAACTTTGTCCTTTTTTATGATCATTTCCATGAACATTTGCCAAAAAACCTCTGCCCAACTTTGCCAAGTTGCCCGGAGGCTTGGGGGCTACTGTCGGAGTAATTGGACACGGATACCTCGAAGACGGCAAGACGATATTTCAAGACATCGGGGCTAGCAAAGCCCCTCAGTCCGACTGTCCGGTCGCTCCTGCCGGCTTCCCTGCCGGCTGCGCCAACCAGCTGGCTGCCGACTACATCAACCAGCCGGCTGCCGACTACAACACGACCCGACACCGACAAGACCCTGACACGATGGCCATACCGCGGACAAGACGGCTGTACCCGGACACTGCTGAGCAATAGTGATACACTGTAGCAGGTGTGAGATGTCACATCATTGTCTCCCAAATAGTGAAGTTGGTCACGTGGGCCATCCCTTGTCCCCTGGGCTCCCCTTTATAAGGAGCACCAGGGGAGGCACACACTCACGGCCACAAGGCCTCACATACACGCAAGCTAGCAAGCAAGCTAGCTAGCAAGCAAGCTAGCTAGCAACCATCCATCCATTCATACACACATGGACTCACACACGCTCACGGCCACAAGCCATAGCCATACATGGCCGGCCACTAGCATGCCTCATATAGGCACCTCATATAGGCATATACCAGATCAGATGCACTGGGCACTGATCCCAGATACAGCTCTAGGAGCACTTTGCACTGCCCGATTTACACCCCAGATAGATACACTCAGACATGCAGCAATAGGAGTATTATCTCTCCGGAGAGCTCCGAAGCTGGGTAAATCACCGCGTGCTACTCGCATACCCGCTCCCGGGCCTATCAGCAGCAGTCTTACCCACACACTAAGCCCTTGTGGCATCTGTCGACTCGCAAGCCCCTCGTGAGAAATACCATGATACTATTCTTGACTGGACCCCTCCGAAGACTGTCAAGCAAGTCAGAAGCTTTCTCGGTCTAGCCAGCTATTGTCGCCGCTTCGTAGAGAACTTCTCCAAGATCGCCAAGCCACTGACCAATCTGCTTCACAAAGGCGTTAAGTTCGATTGGACAGACAAATGCCAGGAAAGTTTCCAGGCACTCAAAGACAAGCTGCCATCTGCCGCAGTGCTTGCTCCCCCTGATTCTCGCAAGGACTTCGTCATCTATTGCGACACTTCACGTCAAGGATTAGGCTGTGTCCTAATGCAAGAGCGCAGAGTGATTGCTTATGCCTCTCATCAAGTACGTCCTCATGAAGAGAACTACCCAGTTCATGACCTCGAGCTTGCTGCGGTTATATATGCACTGAAGCTATGGCGACAGTACCTTCTCGGTAATCATTGCGAGATCTTCACCGATCATCAGAGTCTGAAGTATTTGTTTACTCAGCCAGATCTGAACTTCCGTCAGCAGCGATGGATAGAAGCTATTGCTGACTACAACTGCGGTATATCTTATACACCTGGCAAGGCTAATGTAATGGCCTATGCCCTGAGCCATAAGTCTTATTGCAACAATCACATGGTCTTCAAAGCTCAACCCCGCCTTTATGAAGAGTTACGCAAGCTGAACCTTCAACTAGTTCCACAAGGTTCTCTGAATAACCTTGTCCTGGAACCAACTCTGCTGAAAGCAATTAAGTCTGCTCAAGCCAAAGATGCTCATGTGGATTTGATGAAAAAGGATCTTACCTTAGAGAAATCCAGAGATTTCTCACTTGGTGAAGATGGAACCTTATACTTCATAGATCGCATTGTTGTACCCCGGTTCGAGCTTATGACAGAGAAGGTGATGAAGGAAGCGCATGGCACCCCTCTCTCTATTCATCCGGCAAGTACCAAGATGTATCTAGACATCCGTCAGAAGTACTGGTGGTCTAATATGAAGCAAGACATTGCTCGATATATTGAAGAATGTGACGTTTGTCATCGCATCAAAGCAGAACATCAGAAACCGGCTGGACTTCTGCAACCACTTCCGATTCCTGAATGGAAGTGGGATAAGATTCAGATGGACTTCGTCACTGGCCTTCCCAAGTCTCAGAAGGGTAATGATGCTATCTTTGTCGTCATCGACCAATTCTCAAAGGTTGCACACTTTCTACCAGTCAAGGAGACTATCACTGCTAGTCAATTAGCAAACTTGTATATCTCCAGAATTGTGTCACTCCACGGCATTCCGAAGGAGATCAGTTCAGACCGCGGCAGTATTTTCACTTCTAAGTTCTGGGATAGTTTCCAAGAGGCAATGGGAACTCATATTACCTGGAGCACTGCTTATCATCCCCAATCCCAAGGCCAAGTCGAGTGAGTCAATCAAATTCTTGAAGACATGCTTCGGGCTTGTGTTATTTCTTTCGGCAAGAAGTGGGAAGAATCTCTCCCTTATGCGGAGTTCTCTTATAACAACAGTTATCAAGCCAACTTGAAAATGGCACCCTTTGAAGTGCTTTATGGACGCAAATGCCGAACCCCTCTGAATTTGTCAGAAACTGGGGAACGGACGCTCATTGGTCCAGACATTATTCAACAAGCTAAAGAGCAGGTTCGCATTGTCCGGGATAATCTCAAGGCGGCCCAGTCCCGTCAGAAGAGCAACTATGACCGGAAACACTGGGGTTCAACTTATCAACCTGGTGAACAAGCTTATCTGCGTGTCACTCCTTTGAGAGGCACTCATCAGTTTGGAGTGAAGGGCAAGCTAGCTCCGTGCTACATTGGTCATTTCCGCATTCTGGCCCGTCATGGACTGGTGGCTTATCAATTGGAGTTTCCACCTCAGTTCTCTCACGTCCATGATGTCTTCCACGTGTCGCAACTTCGTCGATGCTTCAAGGATCCGGAACGTGAAGTGGATCCAGAATTGATTGAAGTTCAAGATGATCTCACATACAAGGAGCATCCGATCTGCATTCTTGAAGAAGCTGAACGTCGAACACGCCAGAAGGTTACCAAGTTCCTCAAGGTGGCAATGATCAAATCATTCTAAAGATGAAGCCACTTGGGAACGCGAGGATAACCTCCGTGCTGAATATCCCGACCTGTTCCCTTCTACATCTTAATTCTCGGGACGAGAATTTCTTTTAGAGGAGGAGAGTTGTAACACCCCGGTGTAATGATGCTACATTAACCCCTGGGGTTAAGTTAATCTTTTTGCTAAACATGTGACTGATCATTATTGTCTCATGTTCTTTCAAAATTCTAGTTGAATTCAAATTCAAATTCTGTGTGAAATTCAAAATGCTCAGACATGAAAACAAAAATGTTCATCATGTGCCAAATATTCCACAACTAATATTGTTGGTGAACCAACATTTTTGCAAAGGGATTAAGTGGCCTAAAGTACTTAAAATAGTGACCTAAACAATAAAATAATGCCTTTTTAATTTATAAAATTGGCATTCTTTTTCTAGAGTCTCACAATATTTTTGTGGCAGTGCAATATACTTCTTTGAAATTATTTTGGCCAATGGCATAATTTTTTCAAAGTCTTTATTGGCTAAAAGAAAAAAAGGAAAAGGAAAGAAGAAGGGGTGGGAGAGCCCCTGGCCTCCCCTTGGGCTTCGGCCCATCCAAGCAGACCGGCCCACCTCACCCAGCCTGGCCGGCCCAGCTCCCCGAAGCGCGCCTCCCTCCCGTTCCTCCGACCGGGCGAGGCAGAGCGCGCCCGTCGCCGCTGAACCACCTCGCCGTCGACGCCTCCGCGACAGGATAAGGCCTCCGCGCCCCCCTCGACGCCTCGGCCTCCTCCCCAGCTAGCCCCACTCACCTCCGCCTCTCCCACTCCCCTCCAGATCCCCCTCGAGCACTCCCCTCTCTCTGACCCGAGCACGCCTGCCGCCGTCGCCGCGTCGATCCCGCGGCCACCGTCTTCGCGCCGCGTCGCCAACATGCCGTAGGCGTCCGCCGTCGTCCTCCACATCGAACGGTGCCCACCGTTGGAGCCAGAAGGCTCCGCAGCGCTGGATCCACCCCATCTTCCTCCTCAGGACCCCCGAGCTCGCCGCTGTCGCTCCGCCGAGCCCACGTTTGCACATCTACATGCGCCCAGTGAGCTCTGCCTCCCTCTCCCTCTCTCCCCGTGCTCTTCCCCGCGCCGTAGCTAGCTGTCGCCGCATCCATGCCCTACTCGCCGCCGACGAGGTTGTGGTCGTTATTGTGGTTGATGTCGCCGCCGCCTGAGGCCACCGTCGAACTCCTGGAGCTCCTAGGAGCCCAACGAGCCTGATCATGTGCCTCCCAGTGCTTCCTAGCATAGCTTCCGTCGAGGTCCCATACGCGTGGCCGCCATAGCTCGTTGTCGGCGCAGTTCCGGTCACCCCCGCGTCCAACCGACCACACCACGCGACGCAGCTTCATCTCCGCGTTCGAACGCGACCGGCCGCTTTCATTTTGGTGGCCTGTGGGCGAATCCCGCGCGTCGCCGTCGTCTCCTGTGGTCGCCGGTGTTGCTCCGGCCGCCGTGCTGACCTGGCGCCGACGTGGCCCTGTGGGGCCCACCCCAGTGAGGCTACCAGGGGGCCCCGGCGTCCCAGTTGACCATGTTGACTCTGGTCAACGCAGTTACTGTACATGACATGTGGGCCCCGTCTGTTAATTAGGATAACTAAACGTTTTTATAAATAAAATTAACTTGTTAGACTAATATGACACCCTCGATTCAATCGTACACTAATCATACACGCAAATGTGTAGATCAAGATCAAGGACTCACGGGAAGATATCACAACACAACTCTAGACACAAATTAAGATAATACAAGCTTTATATTACAAGCCAGGGACCTCGAGGGCTCGAATACATAAGCTCAAATACACAAGAGTCAGCGGAGGCAACAATATCTGAGTACACACATAAGTTAGACAAGATTGCCTTAAGAAGGCTAGCACAAAAGCAAAAATGATCGAAAAGGCAAGGCCTCCTGCCTGGGAGCCTCCTAACCATTCCAAGTCGTCAGCGGTCTTCACGTAGTAGTAGTCATCCTCCGAGTAGTAGTAGTCATCAGTGGCGTCGTCTGGCTCCTGGGATCCGTCATCTGGTCGCAACAATCGGGTATGGGGGAAAGAGAAGCAGCAAAGCAACCGTGAGTACTCATCCAAAGTACTCGCAAGACTTACATCAGATCTAAACTAAGTATGCATCTATATCAAAGGAATGGGTTGTATCTGTGGACTAAACTGCAGAATGCCAGAAGGGAAGGGGAAAGCCTAGCCTATCGAAGACTAGCATCTTCTGGAAACCACCGTCTTGCAGCAACAGGAGGGAGTAGAGTAGCATAAAGTAAAGTAGCAGTAATGTTATCAACCTCGTCCAGAGATCCTTTCTTGACTCCCTGCGAGAAAGCAATCCCAGAGCCATACTATCCAAGTGTCAACACATTCCAAAACTCATCACCATCCAGTTCTCATCACAAGTATCCAGTTCTAGTTGTATCGATCGGGATACAACTCCAAGTGTCTATTACCGTAGGACAGGCTATCAATAGATGTTTTCTTCCCTGCAGGGGTGCACCAACTTACCCACCATGCTCGATTAACTCCGCCCGGACACACTTTCGTGGGTCATGCCCGGCCTCGGCCAAACAATACGCCGCAACCCGACCTAGGCTTAATAGAGAGGCCAGCACGCCGGACTAAACCTATGCCCCAGGGGTCATGGACCATTGCCTCGGGAACTCCTGCACGTTGTGTGGGCAGCCGGTGAGCAGACCTAGCTACCTCCTTCAACAAGGCAGGTGCTTACGCAGTCCAACCCGGTGCGCACCGCTCAGTCGCTGGCGTCTATTAAGCTTCGTCCGATGCATACGACGCAGAACGCCCATACTATGCCCACGTGATGGTTAGTGCTATCAGGCCAGAGGCCCCTCGGATCAAATATCCAAATCGTAGTGGATTAGGAGCACGCGATAACAAGCAGAGACTCACGAAAGATGTGACCCGTTGCCCCATCTCGAGTACTTGCGGCAAGGGCTAAGAATGCCCGACCACGCCTCGTAAGTATCTCCCGGGCACCTTCCAGGTCAACCCGACTCCACATCACTCGCTATTAAGCTCGCACGGGTACCCCTAAGGCCGACCCGTCTTTAGTAACATGGCTCAGTGCAAAGTCATAGTAATCATAGTAACTGTGTGTCTAACACCAAGGGGAAAACCCGAGGAATCACCCCCGGTGAATTCCACTCGATGTTATCATCAAGGTGAACGTAAGAGGATCCACCCTCGAGGTTCACACTTGAGGGGTTGCACAACAGAGCCGTAACGGAAGTGGTTAAGGAGGAAATCACCCTCGATGACCTCGACCGTATAGCTACACTACAGAGATCTCATCAAGAGTGATGTAAGAGGTTCCACTAGGGGTGTGATGTGCAGTGTCGGGTCCTGGACGTCGATCACATTGATCGAGTCATGGAACATAAGCGAGGCAACTGGGACAAGGTGGGGGTCATTGATGGATCACTAACCAACCTATACTAAGCAATTTAGGATAAGCAGGTAAGGTATGAAAGTAGGTAACAACAACAGGCTATGCATCAGAGTAGGAACATACAGAAAGCAGTAGCAGTTCTAATGCAAGCATGAGAGAGAAATAAATGGACGATATCGGAATGCTCAAGGGGGTTTACTTGCGTGGAAGCTCTGTTGTAAAGGAAGAAGTGTCGTCGACGTAGTCGATCACAGGGGCGGCATCGGTCTCGGGGTCTACCGGACAGAAGAGGGGGAATAAACAGTAAATACAGAGCAAACAAAGGTACCACTAAGCATTACATGACGACAGGCGGAGCTAGGGTTGTCCTAACGTAGTACTACACGTTGCAGACGGAGGGGATAAACATCCGAGGATGAATCCCCGGCGTTAGACGAATTCCGACAAATGAAAGAGAGGGGACGGTTCCATGTTCAGCATGCTAGGGGCATGTGATAGGTGAATGGACCACGTATTCGGATTCGTTGGATTTTTCTGAGCAACTTTCATATAGAAAACATTTTCATCCGAGTTACGGATTACTTCCTATGATTTTCCAAAATTTTAGTAATATTCTGAAATTATTATTAATTCGAAAATAATGAGTAAAATTTAGGTGCACCCCGATTTGGGTACACATAAGTGTACCAGAGGGTGACATGTGGGTCCAGGGGGGGTCCCAGTTTGACCAGTCAACGTTTGACTGGTCAACAGGGGATGGGCTCCCCCTATCATAGACTAGGCTTAATTAATTAATTCCAGTTTAAACTAATCTAGTGATTAGGCTAATTAAGTAATTATTTTAATTAAACAAATTAATTAAGTTAATTATATATTTATTATTTAATATATATATATTTTAAAAAAACTCTTTTTTGTTTTTCCTTTATACACAAAAAATGGCGTGGGGCCACACTGGCCAGCGACCCAAAGGCCAGGGGCTGGGAGCGCTCGCCCTGCCTGCGCATGTCTAGTGGATGACGAGGTGAGGCCATGGCTAGCCGCAGCCGGCTGGAGCAGGAGGGTGGGAGTGCGGCCTCCGGCGCGAACGCGCGCGCACGCGGCATGGCCGGACGGGGAG
>NC_057809.1:108113826-108116134 GCF_018294505.1 Triticum aestivum
GGGGGGGAGACGCGGGGGCGGAGTGGCGCGCAACGGCGGACAGGGGTGAAGCGCCGCAAGCGGAGCAGTCTGGGCGGCGGGACGAGGAGCAATAGGCAAGAGGGGCGCGGGGGAGCTGGTGCGTTGGAGGGAGTTGCGGACATGTGTGCCGGGCGCCTGGGAAGCCCGATGAGGCGGACCTGGGCGGAGGCTGACAGGGTGCTGCGGGGCGCCGACGAGGCGCGGCAGGCCGGGGCCGAGCCACAGCAGCGCGCAGCAGAGGCTGGGCGGCGACGGCCACTCGCAGCCATGGGCGCGTGCGGGGGCGAGGGTGTGATGACCCACACGTATAGGGGATCTATCGTAGTCCTTTCGATAAGTAAGAGTGTCGAACCCAACGAGGAGCAGAAGAAAATGATAAGCGGTTTTCAGCAAGGTATTCTCTGCAAGTACTGAAATAAGTGGTAACAGATAGTTTTGTGATAGGATAAATTGTAACTAACAACAAGTAACAAAAGTAAATAAAGTGCAGCAAGGTTGCCCAATCCTGTTGTAGCAAAGGACAAGCCGGAACAAACTCTTATAATAGGAAAAGCGCTCCCGAGGACACATGGGAATATCGTCAAGCTAGTTTTCATTACGTTCATATGATTCGCATTCGATACTTTGATAATTTGATATGTGGGTGGACCGGTGCTTGGGTGCTGTTCTTACTTGAACAAGCATCCCACTTATGATTAACCTCTATTGCAAGCATCCGCAACTACAACAAAAGTATTAAGGTAAACCTAACCATAGAATGAAACATATGGATCCAAATCAGCCCCTTACGAAGCAACGCATAAACTAGGGTTTAAGCTTCTGTCACTCTAGCAACCCATCGTCTACTTATTACTTCCCAATGCCTTCCTCTAGGCCCAAATAATGGTGAAGTGTTATGTAGTCGACGTTCACATAACACCACTAGAGGCTAGACAACATACATCTTATCAAAATATCAAACGAATACCAAATTCGCATGACTACTCATAGCAAGACTTCTCCCTTGTCCTCAGGAACAAACGTAATTACTCACAAAGCATATTCATGTTCATAATCAGAGGGGTAATAATATGCATATAGGATCCAAACATATGATCTTCCACCAATTAAACCAACTAGCATCAACTACAAGGAGTAATCAACACTACTAGCAACCTACTAGCACCAATCCCGGACTTTTAGACAAGAATTGGATACAAGAGATGAACTAGGGTTTGGCGATGAGATGGTGTTGGTGAAGATGTTGATGGAGATTGCCCTCTCCCGATGAGAGGAGCGTTGGTGATGACGATGGTGATGATTTCCCCCTCCGGGAGGGAAGTATCCCCGGCAGAACAGCTCTGCCGGATCTCTAGATTGGATCCGCCAAGGTTCCGCCTCGTGGCGGCGGAGTCTCGTCCTGAAAAGTTCCTTCTTATTTTTTCTCATCGAAAGACCTCATATAGGAGAATATGGACATCGGAGAGCCACCAGGGGGCCCACGAGGTAGGGGGGCGCGCCCTAGGGGGGGCGCCCCCACCCTCGTGAGAAGGGTGTGGGCCCGCTGGCCTTCATCTTTTGCGAGGATTTTTCTTTATTTATTTTAAGACGTTCCGTGGAGTTTCATGACTTTTGGAGTTGCGCAGAATAGGTCTCTAATATTTGCTCCCTTTCCAGCCCAGAATTCCAACTGCCGGCATTCTCCCTCTTTATGTAAACCTTGTAAAATAAGAGAGAATAGCCATAAGTATTGTGACATAAAGTGAAATAGTAGTCCATAATGCAATAAATATCGATATAAAAGCATGATGCAAAATGGACGTATCAACTCCCCCAAGCTTAGACCTCGCTTGTCCTCAAGCGAAAAGCCGATAACAATAAATATGTCCTCATGTTTAGAGGTAGAGGCGTCGATAAAAATAAAATACGGACATGAAGGCATCATGATTATTCTCATAACAGCAACATATATAGATTTTGTCATATGATTACTTATGTTCAAGTGATGATCTATTCACAATGCAAAATTATAAATCATAAACCTTATTGGGCTCCAGCAAACTATAATCTCAGTCATTGAAGCAATTGCAATTTATCATAACATCGGAAAGAGTCTATGTCAGAGCTAAAAAGCAAGTCCACATACTCAACTATCATTCAGTCCTCCATAATTGCTAACACTCACGCAATACTTGTGCTTACAGAGTTTTAATCAGACACAGAGAAAGATAGGGGCTTATAGTTTTGCCCCACAACCTTTTACGTCAAGGGTAATGTCAACAATAATGGTTCATGCTCCCCTACATCC
>NC_057809.1:108116572-108125667 GCF_018294505.1 Triticum aestivum
AGATCACCATGACTCTTGCATAAGGTAGAAGATAATAATAAAGGTTAGGCCCTTCGCAGAGGGAAGCAGAGGTTGCCATGCGCTTTTATGGTTGGATGCATAAAATCTTAACGCAAAAGAACGTCACTTTATATTGCCCCTTGTGATATGAACCTTTATTATGCAATCCGTCGCTTTTATTACTTCCACATCACAAGATTGTATAAAGCTTATTTCTCCCACACTAATCAATCATACATATTTAGAGCAATTTTTATTGCTTTGCACCGATGACAACTTACTTAAAGGATCTTACTCAATCCATAGGTAGATATGGTGGACTCTCATGGCAAAACTGGTTTAGGGATTTTGGAAGCACAAGTAGTATTTCTACTTGGTGCTGAGAATTTGGCTAGCATGAGGGGGGAAAGGCAAGCTCAACAAGTTAGAGGAACCATGACAACATACTTTATCTCAGATATAAGAAAGACATAACTCATTACGTTGTCTTCCTTGTCCAACATCAACTCTTTAGCATGTCATATTTTAATGAGTGCCCCCAATCATAAAAGATGTCAATGATAATATATCTATATGTGAAAACCTCACTTTCCTTATTACTTCCTATTAATTGCAACAATGACCAAAGCTATGCCTACCAACTCCCAACAACTTTTAATCATCATACTCTTTCTTTGTGAAGTCATTACTCTCAATAAGATCAATATGAACTTTTTTGTTTCTTTTTATTATTTTCTCTTTTCTTTTATTCACCCAAGATCATGGCAAAATAATCAAGCCCTTGACTCAACACTAATCTTTATTATATATAGCTCACGGACTCGATTACATAGAGGGATTATAAAGCAAAACTCAAAACTAGATCATGCCATAAACTTTATTCTACTAGATCAAGATACTACTAATAGGATCGTACTAAGAAAAACGGTAAAGATTGGAGTTGTGATTGTGATACGATACCGGGGCACCTCCCCCAAGCTTGGCAGTTGCCAAGGGGAGTGCCCATACCCAGATACTCAATTCTTCTTTGTTGGAGGAGACGGTGGAGGTGTTGTTGATGATGCGGGCTTGTCATCCATCTTCCAAGGCATAGGTTCACCATCATAGAAAGATGATCGAGTCTCCGGAATCCTCAAATCTGCAACTAAACTCATTCTTTTGAATCTATATTCATACTCACAGTTTTGGTTTTGAAGGTCATAGACTTGGGCTTGGAGGTGCTCGATCTTCTCATGTAGCTTGAAGATGGCCTCCTCGGTGTTCTTGGCATCCGGCTTGTAGTTGTTAGTGAACTCCGCGAGCATCATGTGGCTAGCGTTGATTCCACGCTCAACCATCCTTTCACACCTAAAAACTTGTTGCTCCACTGCCTCGAGCCTCGTCTCCATGCTTCCGGTCCCCTTTGGTCCCTCTTCATCGCGGATGTGCAGCAACCCATCACGCAACTCAATGGTTTGAGGGTGTCACAACACCTCCGCGAAGTAAGGGTTGATGACCTTCTCGAAGAACTTGTCCTTGGAAGCGCTTGGGGCCGTCATGATAACCTAGATCTGTTTGAGAAATAGCTCGAAACAAAAACATGAGAATTTTGCGTGATACGGGAGTCAAAACATCCGGGAGGTTATATAATGATTTTTTACCGACCAAAATACGTAACGTGCAAGAAAATGGAGTCCGGAAGGCACACGAGGTGCTCACGAGGTAGGGGGCGCGCCCAGGGGGGGAGGGCGCGCCCACCACCCTCATGTCCTTCCCGGATTGCTGCTTATTTTTCTATTTTTCTAAATATTCCAAAACGGATGAATATTGCCTTAAAAATTGTTTTGGAGTCGGTTTACTTACCGTACCACATACCTATTCCTTTTCGGAGTCTGAAACGTTCCGAAAAGTGTCCCTTATGTATTCCTCCGGGGTTACGGTTTCAATAATATTGGTTTCAACATTTATGGGATTACCTGAGATATAATATTTAATTCTTTGACTGCTTACCACCTTCGGATTTGTGCCCTCGAAGTTGTTGATTTTTATGGCACCAGAACGTAGACCTCCTCGATAATGTAGGGGCCTTCCCATTTAGAGAGAAGTTTTCCTGCAAAAAATCGTAAACGAGAGTTGTATAGCAATACATAATCACCTACATTAGACTCACGCTTTTGTATCCTTTTGTCATGCCATCTTTTAACTTTCTCTTTAAACAACTTGGCATTTTCATAGGCTTGGGTTCTCCATTCATCAAGTGAGCTAATATCAAATAACCTCTTCTCACCGGCAAGTTTAAAATCATAGTTAAGCTCTTTAATAGCCCAATATGCCTTATGTTCTAGTTCGAGAGGTAAGTGACATGCTTTTCCATAAAACATTTTATACGGAGACATACCCATAGGATTTTTGTATGCAGTTCTATATGCCCATAATGCATCATCAAGTTTCTTAGACCAATTCTTTCTAGACCTATTAACAGTTTTTTGCAAAATTAATTTGAGCTCTCTATTGCTCATCTCTACTTGACCACTAGACTGTGGGTGATAAGGAGATGCAATTCTATGATTAACATCATATTTAGCAAGCATTTTACGGAAATCACCATGAATAAAGTGTGAACCACCATCAGTCATTAAATATCTAGGGACTCCAAACCTCGGAAAAATAACTTCTTTAAGCATTTTAATGGAAGTGTTATGATCAACACTACTAGTTGGAATAGCCTCTACCCACTTAGTAACGTAATCAACATCAACTAAAATATGTGTGTATCCATTAGAGGCAGGAAAAGGTCCCATATAATCAAAGCCCCAAACATCAAACGGTTCAATAACAAGTGAATAATTCATATGCATTTCTTGACGTCTACTAATATTACCAATTCTTTGACATTCATCACAAGACAAGACAAACTTACGGGCATCCTTGAAGAGAGTAGGCCAATAAAAACTAGATTGCAATACCTTATGTGCAGTTCTATCTCCAGCGTGGTGTCCTCCATAAGTCACGGAATGATACTTGCGTAGGATCTGTTCCTGTTCATGCTCAGGTACACAACGTCTAATAACGCCATCTACTCCTTCTTTATAAAGATGTGGGTCATCCCAAAAGTAATGTCTCAAGTCATAGAAAAACCTTTTATTTTGCTAGTATGTGAAGCTAGGTGGTATAAACTTAGCAACAATATAATTAGCATAATCAGCATACCATGGAGTACTACGAGAAGTACTTATAACATTTAATTGTTCATCAGGAAAGTCATCATTAATAGGTAGTGGGTCATCAAGAATATTTTCTAACCTAGACAAGTTGTCTGCAAACGGGTTCTCAGCTCCCTTTCTATCAACAATATGCAAATCAAATTCTTGTAGCAAGAGAACCCATCTAATAAGTCTAGGTTTAGCATCTTTGTTTTCCATAAGATACTTAATAGCAGCATGATCAGTGTGAATAGTTACTTTAGAATCAACAATATAAGGTCTGAACTTATCGCAAGCAAATACAACTGCTAAAAGCTCTTTTTCAGTAGTAGCATAATTTCTTTGAGTATTGTCTAGAGTCTTACTAGCATAATGAATAACATTTAGTTTCTTATCAACTCTTTGCCCTAGAACAGCACCTACATCATAATCACTAGCATCACACATAATTTCAAAGGGTAAATTCCAATCAGGTGGCTGAACAATAGGTGCAGAGACTAATGCTTTCTTAAGTATTTCAAATGCTTCTACACAATCATCATCGAAGACAAATGGTATATCTTTTTGCAATAAATTAGTCAGAGGCCTAGAAATTTTTGAGAAGTCCTTAATGAACGTCCTATAAAATCCAGCGTGACCAAGGAAACTTCTTATACCTTTGATGTCCTTGGGACATGACATCTTTTCAATAGCATCAACCTTGGCTTTATCAACTTCAATACCTCTTTCAAAAACTTTGTGCCCCAAGACAATACCGTCATTAACCATAAAGTGGCACTTTTCCCAATTCAAGACAAGATTAGTTTCTTCACTTCTCTACAAAACTCGATCAAGATTGCTCAAGCAATCGTCAAAAGAGGAACCATAGACGGAAAAGTCGTCCATGAAAACCTCACAAATCTTTTCACAAAAGTCAGAGAATATAGCCATCATGCATCTTTGAAAGGTAGTAGGTGCATTACATAAACCAAAAGGTATACGTCTATAAGCAAAAGTACCAAAAGGGCATGTAAAAGTAGTCTTTGATTGATCTCTAGACGACACAGGTATTTGAGAGAAACCAGAATAACCATCTAGAAATCAATAGTGTGTATGTTTGCATAATCTTTCTAGCATTTGATCAATAAAAGGTAAGGGGTAATGATCTTTCTTAGTAGCTTTATTTAATTTGCGGAAATCAATTACCATCCTATAACATGTGGTAATTCTTTGTGGAATCAATTCATCTTTATCATTAGGAACAACAGTAATACCTCCCTTCTTAGGGACACAATGGACAGGACTTACCCACTCACTATCAGCAACGGGATAGATTATACCTGCCTCCAGAAGCTTGAGTATTTCCTTTCTTACCACTTCTTTCATTTTAGGATTCAGACGTCGTTGAGGATCACGAACTGGTTTGGCATTTGCTTCCAAATTTATTTTATGTTGACACAGAGTGGGACTAATGCCCTTAAGATCATCAAGAGTATATCCAATAGCAGCATGATGCTTCTTTAGAGTTTTCAATAATCTTTCTTCTTCATGCTCTGAAAGGTTAGCACTAATAATAACATGATATATCTTCTTTTCATCAAGATAAGTATATTTAAGATTATTAGGTAAAGGTTTAAGCTCAAACATGGGATCACCTTTGGGTGGAGGAGGATCCCCTAAAATTTCAACAGGCAAGTTATGTTGCAGAATAGGTTCCTTTTTAAAGAATACTTCATCTATTTCCCTCCTTTCATTCATGAACATATCATTTTCATGGTCTAGCAAATAGTGTTCTAAAGGATCACTAGGAGGTACGACAATAGAAGCAAGACCAATAATTTCATCCTTACTAGGTAATTCTTCCTCACGATGTTGTTTACTAAATTTAGAGAAATTAAACTCACGAACCATATCATCCAAGCCAACAGTAACAACATTCTTTGTGCAATCTATGGTAGCATTGACAGTATTCAAGAAGGGTCTACCAAATATAATGGGACAAAAGCTATCTTGCGGAGAAGTAAGAACAAGAAAATCAGCAGGATATTTAGTTTTCCCACACAAGACTTCAACATCTCTAACAATTCCAATTGGTGAAATAGTATCTCTATTGGCAAGTTTAATTGTAACATCGATGCCTTCTAACTTAGCAGGTGCAATTTCATTCTTAATTTCTTCGTACCAAGTATGCGGTATAACACTAGCACTAGCACCCATATCACATAAGCCATGATAACAATGATCTCCTATTTTAACAGAAATAACAGGCACGCCTACCACAGGTCTATGTTTATCTTTAGCACAAGGTTTAGCAATCCTAGCAGTTTCACCTTCGAAGTGAATAACATGCCCATCAATATTATCAGACAAGAGATCTTTAACAATATCAATATTAGGTTCTACTTTAACTTGCTCAGGAGGTGTATATGTTCTAATATTGCTTTTACGAACAACAGTTGAAGCTTTAGCATGATCCTTTACTCTAACAGGGAAAGGTGGTTTCTCAACATAAGAAGTAGGAACAATAGGATCCTTATAAGTGACAGTTTTTTCTTAAATTTTAATAGGTGCAGCTACTTTTACTTCTATGGGAGGATGATATTTAAACCACTTCTCCTTAGGGAGATCAACATAAGTAGCAAAAGATTCACAGAAAGAAGCTACTATCTCAGAGTCAAGTCCATATTTAGTGCTAAACTTACGAAAAATATCGGTATCCATAAAAGATTTAACACAATCAAACTTAGGTGTAATACCTGACTCCTTACCTTCGTCGAGGTCCCAATCTTCAGAGTTGCGTCTAATTCTATCCAATAAATTCCATCTGAATTGAATAGTGTTCATCATAAAAGAGCCAGCACAAGAAGTATCGAGCATAGTGCGATTGTTTTCAGAAAGCCGAGCATAAAAACTTTGCATAATTATTTCTCTTGGAAGCTCATGATTGGGGCATGAATATAACATTGATTTAAGCCTCCCCCAAGCTTGAGCGATGCTTTCTCCTTTGCAATGCCAGAAATTATATATATAATTGCGATCACGATGAACAAGATGCATAGGGTAATACTTTTGATGAAATTCCAACTTCAATCTTTTATAGTCCCATGATCTCATATCATCACATAGCCTATACCATATCAATGCGTCTCCCTTCAAAGATAAAGGGAAGACCTTCTTCTTAGAAACATCATCTGGTATACCTGCAAGCTTAAATAATCCACAAACTTCATCCACATATATTAAGTGCTCATCAGGATGCATTGTTCCATCACCTGTAAAAGGGTCAGCTAGCAGTTTTTCCATCATACCCGAAGGAAATTCAAAAGGAGTTTCATTTTCAATAGGTTCAGTAGATTGATGAGCAACTCTTTGCTCTACTAGACGGGGTGAAGATACCCCGAACAAGCCCCTCAGAGAATTACTTTCCATAGTAACAAGTGACAGTAAATTTCAGCACACTATATAAATTTTTCCTGACCAAATTCCACCTACCAAAGGCACTACACTCCCCGGCAACGGCGGCATAAAAGAGTCTTGATGACCCACAAGTATAGGGGATCTATCGTAGTCCTTTCGATAAGTAAGAGTGTCGAACCCAACGAGGAGCAGAAGGAAATGATAAGCGGTTTTCAGCAAGGTATTCTCTGCAAGTACTGAAATAAGTGGTAACAGATAGTTTTGTGATAGGATAAATTGTAACTAACAACAAGTAACAAAAGTAAATAAAGTGCAACAAGGTGTCAAAATCCTTTTGTAGCAAAGGACAAGCCGGATAAAACTCTTATAATAGGAAAAGCGCTCCCGAGGACACATGGGAATATCGTCAAGCTAGTTTTCATCACGTTCATATGATTTGCGTTCGATACTTTGATAATTTGATATGTGGGTGGACCGGTGCTTGGGTGTTGTTCTTACTTGAACGAGCATCCCACTTATGATTAACCTCTATTGCAAGCATCCGCAACTACAACAAAAGTATTAAGATAAACCTAACCATAGCATGAAACATATGGATCCAAATCAGCCCCTTACGAAGCAACGTATAAACTAGGGTTTAAGCTTCTGTCACTCTAGCAACCCATCATCTACTTATTACTTCCCAATGCCTTCCTCTAGGCCCAAATAATGGTGAAGTGTTATGTAGTCGACGTTCACATAACACCACTAGAGGCTAGACAACATACATCTTATCAAAATATCAAACGAATACCAAATTCACATGACTACTCATAGCAAGACTTCTCCCTTGTCCTCAAGAACAAACATAATTACTCACAAAGCATATTCATGTTCATAATCAGAGGGGTAATAATATGCATATAGGATCTGAACATATGATCTTCCACCAATTAAACCAACTAGCATGAACTACAAGGAGTAATCAACACTACTAGCAACCTACTAGCACCAATCCCGGACTTTGAGACAAGAATTGGATACAAGAGATGAAGTAGGGTTTGGAGATGAGATGGTGCTGGTGAAGATGTTGATGGAGAGTGCCCTCTCCTAATGAGAGGAGTGTTGGTGATGACGATGGTGATGATTTCCCCCTCTGGGAGGGAAGTATCCCCGGCAGAACAGCTCTGCCGGAGCTCTAGATTGGATCCACCAAGGTTCCGCCTCGTGGCGGCGGAGTCTCGTCCCGAAAAGTTCCTTCTTATTTTTTTCTCATCGAAAGACCTTATATAGGAGAAGATGGATGTCGGAGAGCCACCAGGGGGCCCACGAGGTAGGGGGCGCGCCCTAGGGGGGGGGCACCCCCCACCCTCGTGAGAAGGGTGTGGGCCCCCTGGCCTTCATCTTTTGTGAGGATTTTTCTTTATTTATTTTAAGACGTTCCGTGGAGTTTCAGGACTTTTGGAGTTGCGCAGAATAGGTCTCTAATATTTGCTCCTTTTCCATCCCAGAATTCCAACTGCCGGCATTCTCCCTCTTTATGTAAAATAAGAGAGAATAGCCATAAGTATTGTGACATAAAGTGAAATAACAGTCCATAATGCAATAAATATCGGTATAAAAGCATGATGCAAAATCGACGTATCAGGGTGCAGGGCCGCGGCGCAGACGGGGCGCGCGAGAGCGCTTGCGCACATGCGGCGCAGGCGATGACAGGCAGCGGTGGCGCGCGGGGAGGCAACGGTGGCCGCGGGCGGCAAGCGGGTATCGGCTGCAGCGGAGCAAGGAGAGGGAGGAGGGGAGGCGTGGCGTGGTGGCGGTGGCCGGCTGTAACACCCCGGATATAATTTACCTTATATGTATCCCAACTCTTGCCGTTTCCGGCGCTAAGTTATTTTATTTCCTCGGGTTTGGGTTTTTTTCTCCATGTGTTGTTGTCGTTGTCATGCATCTCATATCATGTCATCATGTGCATTGCATTTGCATACGTGTCCGTCTCATGCATCCGAGCATTTTCCCCGTTGTCCGTTTTGCATTCCGGCGCTCCTATCTCCTCCGATGGTCCTTTCTACCTCTTTTCGTGTGTGGGGGTTAAACATCTCTGGATTGGACCGAGACTTGTCATGTGGCCTTGGTTTACTACCGGTAGACCGCCTGTCAAGTTTCTTGTCATTTGGACTTCGTTTGATACTCCAACGGTTAACCGAGGGACCGAGAAGGCCTCGTTTGTGTTGCAGCCCAACACCCTTCCATTTTGGCCCAAAACCCACCTAAACCGTCTCCATCATCTAGAGCGTTCGATCACGATCGCGTGGCCGCAAACCGCACCTCATTTGGACTCTCCTAGCTCCCTCTATGCCTATATATAGATCCCTTCCCCAAAAATCCGGACGAAACCCTAACCTCCCCATCCTCTCGCGTCGCCGGACGAATTTTCGCCGGACGGACGTGTCCGGTCCGCCCCCAGCGCCATGTGGCGCCTCCCTGTTTGCCGAGACGCTGTGCCCACTTCACTGCGCCGCCACCCGCGCGCCGGCC
>NC_057809.1:108126042-108136440 GCF_018294505.1 Triticum aestivum
GGCCCGCGGGCCCGAAGCTCCGCACCACCCGGGGCGCCCGAGCCGCCAGCCGCCTCCGCCTCGACGTCGCCGCACCTCCGCCGCCCGCCAGTCGCCGACCACTGACTCCATCACCAGGTCGCCGCCCCACCTCGCGGACAGCCGTGCCCGAGGCCCCTTCCTCGCTGCCGCGCCGTCCCGGCCTCAGATCCGGCCGGCCCCGCCCGTTCCGGCCGGCCTCCTCCTCTCCGGCGAGCTCCATGGCAGCTCCGGCGGGAAGCCCCGGTGCACCTCGAACTGCGTGCGCGCCCAGATCCGGATCGGTGCTACAGTGAAACCCTAGGGGTTGACCTCGTTATTTTCCTAAGTCTGCATATTTTTTTGCATTGTTCATCACATCGTAACTCCGCACCCACAGCTCCAATTTGGGCATGTAGCATATCAAAATGTTCGTCTCTGAGAGTACATCATTTCATCTCATTGCATGTGTTTCATTTGAGCTCATCTTGAAGCCCGAAATGCTGTTGGAAAAGGGCTATTTGATATAATTGTCAGATCTGCTGCATCAAATAGCTATTTGTCATTTTGCCATGTTCACATGCTTGCAATTGTATTTTCCGAGTGGTGGAGTGCTGTAACACCCCAGATGTACTTATATGTATCCCAACTCTTGCCGTTTCCGGTGCTAAGTTATTTTATTTCCTCGGGTTCGGGTTTTTGTCTCCGTGTGTTGTTGTCGTTGTCATGCATCTCATATCATGTCATCATGTGCATTCCATTTGCATACGTGTCTGTCTCATGCATCCGAGCATTTTCCCCGTTGTCTGTTTTGCATTCCGGCGCTCCTATCTCCTCCGATGGTCCTTTCTACCTCTTTTCGTGTGTGGGGGTTAAACATCTCCGGATTGGACCGAGACTTGTCATGTGGCCTTGGTTTACTACCGTTAGACCGCCTGTCAAGTTTCGTGTCATTTGGACTTCGTTTGATACTCCAACGGTTAACCGAGGGACCGAGAAGGCCTCGTTTGTGTTGCAGCCCAACACCCTTCCATTTTGGCACAAAACCCACCTAAACCGTCTCCATCATCTAGAGCGTTCGATCACGATCGCGTGGCCGCAAACCGCACCTCATTTGGACTCTCCTAGCTCCCTCTATGCCTATATATAGATCCCTTCCCCAAAAATCCGGACGAAACCCTAACCTCCCCATCCCCTCGCGCCGCCGGACGAATTTTCGCCGGACGGACGTGTCCGGTCCGCCCGCCAGCGCCACGTGGCGCCTCCCTATTCGCCGAGATGCCGTGCCCACTTCATCGCGCCGCCACTCGCGCGCCGGCCCGCTCGGCCCGCGTAGGGCCCCCGCGGGCCTGAAGCTCCGCGCTGCTCGGGGCGCCCGAACTGCCGCCGTCCTCTTCCTCCGCGGCGCCAGGTCGCTGGCCGCCTCTGCCTCGACGTCGCTGCACCTCCGCAGCCCGCCAGTCGCCGACCACCGCCTCCATCACCAGGTCGCCGCCCCACCTCGCGGACAGCCGCGCCCGAGGCCCCTTCCTCGCCGCCACGCCGTCTCGGCCTTAGATCCGACCGGCCTCCTCCTCTCCGGCGAGCTCCGCGGAAGCTCCGGCGGGAAGCCCCGGCGAACCTCGAACTGCGTGCGTGCACAGATCCGGATTGGTGCTACAGTGAAACCCTAGGGGTTGACCTCGTTATTTTCCCATGTCTGCATATTTTTTGCATTGTTCATCGCATCGTAACTCCGCACCCGTAGCTCCGATTTGGGCATGTAGCATATCAAAATGTTCATATCTAAGAGTACATCATTTCATCTCATTGCATCTGTTTCATTTGAGCTCATCTTGAAGCCCGAAATGCTGTTGGAAGAGGGCTATTTGATATAATTGTCAGATCTACTGCATCAAATAGCTATTTGTCATTTTTGCCATGTTCACATGCTTGCAATTGTATTTTCCGATCCCTTTTGGCTCAAGGTCACTAAGGGACTTTTGTTAAGTGCTTTGAGTAGCTTCAGGTCATGCCTTGCTTTGCCATGTTAAGTTCCTGTAGCATATAGTTTTCATGCTCCAAAGTGTGCTACCTGATGTTAATTCCAGACTTGTGTTAATTTCACTAAGTCTGAAACCTGTTTACCATTTGCATTTTTGCCATGCTTGTTTGAACCTGTTAATGGATGAATTGGCCGTAGCTCAGTGTTCATCTTTTGTCAAGCATCATGAGTGGAGCCCTTCCATGTATTTTGTTGTCATGTTTCAGTGTTGTAGCATAATTATCTTGATGCATTTAGATGGCTACTTGCTGTTTATCGCAGACCGGTGCCATATTTGTTTTGCTTGCCATTTCCAAACCGTGCATCCGATTCCGGTGATCTTTATATCGATTTCAACTGAAATCACCTCACCTTTCCAGTGGCACTCTTGGATTTCCAAGTTGAGGCCAGGTTCAATCATTCCTTGTCAAATCTTGCATATGCATCACATACTGCATCCCGCATAGCATACCATGTTTGCATCATGTTGTTCGAGCTTTGCACGTGGTTGATTGTGTTCCTTTTGCTTGTTTGTCTTGTTTGGGTAGATCCGGGAGACGAGTTCGCTAACGAGGAGCCTGTTGAGTTTTCTTACGAGGATCAAGTCAACTCTGACAACTTTGCAGGCAAGATGATCATACCCTCGAAATCACTTCTATCTTTGCTTGCTAGATACTCGCTCTTTTGCTATGCCTATGCTATGATACCTACCACTTGCTTTTCATGCCTCCCAAATTGCCATGTCAAACCTCTAACCCACCATGTCCTAGCAAACCGTTGATTGGCTATGTTACCGCTTTGCTCAGCCCCTCTTATAGCGTTGCTAGTTGCAGGTGAAGTTTGGAGATCGTTCCTTGTTGGAACATTGTTTATTTGTTGGGATATCATTATATTATCTTGTTATCTTAATTCACCTATATACTTGGTAAAGGGTGGAAGGCTCGGCCTTTTGCCTAGTGTTTGGTTCCACTCTTGCCTCCCTAGTTTCCGTCATATCGGTGTTATGTTCCCGGATTTTGCGTTCCTTACGCGGTTGGGTCATAACGGGAACCCCTTGACAGTTCGCCTTGAATAAAACTCCTCCAGCAATGCCCAACCTTGGTTTTACCATTTGCCACCTAGCCTCTTTTTCCCTTGGGTTTCCGGAGCCCGAGGGTCATCTTATTTAAACCCCCCTGGGCCAGTGCTCCTCTGAGTGTTGGTCCAAACTAGAGCCCTGTGCAGCGCCCCCCTGGAAAACTCGAGGTTTGGTTTTAGTTGTATGGAGCGCTCATCTGAGTATGCCCTAAGAACGAGATATGTGCAGCTCCTATCGGGATTTGTCGGCACATTCGGGCGGTGTTGCTGGACTTGTTTTACCATTGTCGAAGTTGTCTTGTAGAACCGGGATACCGAGTCTGATCGGAATGTCTCGGGAGAAGGATTATCCTTCGTTGACCGTGAGAGCTTGTGATGGGCTAAGTTGGGACTCCCCTCCACGGATTTGAACTTTCGAAAGCCGTGCCCGCGGTTATGGGCAGATGGGAATTTGTTAATGTCCGGATGTAGATAACATGAAACTTAACTTAATTAAAATGTATCAACCGCGTGTGTTACCGTGATGGTCTTTTCTCGGCGGAGTCCGGGAAGTGAACACGGTGTTGGAGTAATGCTTGACGTAGGTTGTTCTATAGTTCTTTGTTCGTGCTTTGCCTTCTCTTCTCGCTCTCTTTTGCGAACAGGTTAGCCACCCAATATGCTAGTCGCTTGCTGCAACTCCACCTATTACCTTGCCTTACCTATAAGCTTAAATAGTCTTGATCGCGAGGGTGCGAGATTGCTGAGTCCCCGTGACTCACAGATTACTTCCAAACCAGATGCAGGGACCGATGACTCCGTTCCAGATGATGCGCTTGAGCTCAAGTGGGAGTTCGACGAAGACTCACGCCGTTACTATGTGTCTTTCCCAGATGATCAGTAGTGGTGCCCAGTTGGGGCGATCGGGACCATGTCGCTTGTTGGGGTTGATCTTTTATTTTGGTACCGTAGTCGGACCATGAGTGTATTGGATGATTGTAATGTTATTCATGTATTTGTGTGATGTGGCGAGTGTAAGCCAACTATGTACCTTTTTCCCCTATTATCTATTTACATGGGTTGTTGTGAAGATTACCTTACTTGCGATATTGCTTTCAATGCGGTGATGCCTCTAAGTCGTGCTTTGACACGTAGGAGATATATCCGCATCGAGGGCGTTACAAGTTGGTAGTCAGAGCCTTCCCCGACCTTAGGAGCCCCCCTGCTTGATCGAATTAGCTAACGTTGTTGAGTCTAGAAAAATGTTTTGAGTCATTTAGGAATTATATATCGAAGAGTTTAGGAATTCTTTTTACTCCCCAGTCCCTTCATCGCTCTGGTAAGGCATCCTGACGTAGAGTTTTGACTCTTCTCTTCTCAAATTTCACTAATTTTTTTTAGGATCACGCGGGTATCTTGGAATCGTTCCGATCGAATTGTGACGAGAACATTGTTCTTGGTGCCTCCTGTCATTTAGGGGTTGTGGCAGTGTCCCGGGGAGTTGAGCTCCGAGGTGTTGTCGTCACAATTTTATCGTTGCAGTTCTGGAATACCTGAGTTTAGTTTTGCCGAAATCGAAAATCTCTTTTATGCAGTTGTTGGTGAGATAACCTCGACGCCACCCAGTACTGGGGCGGGAGTTCGGGAATATTGCCATAACTTGTATAACGGATGCTTTTTGAAGGTTGAGGTAGACGATTTCCGAAGTTTTTCTCGGTTATGTGTTGAAGGATGGATACAGATGGATGTAGGATTTGCTAGATTTGGGTGAGATATTATGCTTCCCCTGTATCCCCAACACCTGATTGCATAACCGGAAAGGTTCGGGAGTTTCATAGGTGGGAATTCTTGTAGCTCTAGTTCTTCTTCCATGGATATTTGGTTTGAGATTGGGTGATCTTTACCGAGTATTCGTTCTTGTTCCGTACCTTGTTGTTGTTTTTTTCTTCTACCTCAATTCTAAGTGGCTTCTCAATTTATGGATATGTGACCATTTCAATTGGAATGCATTCGTTCATTTTGTTCGGATGCGAAGACTTTATGTTGCAATTTCTACCCGTTTGGTTCAGCTTCAATATTTGTCTATCAATGTGCTAATGGATGTCAACCTCTTCAGGATGGCTCCTCCAACGCGCACGACTCCGAATCCTGATCTGCCACCACCACCTCCACCTCCGGAGGCATGGCAAGCTGTGATGGCCGCTACCAATGCAAACACGCAGCTGATCATGCAACTTCTTCAAGAGCGCAACCAAGGGAACCAGGGCAACAATCAGAATCACTTTGCTACACTCAACCAGTTCCTTGCTAACCAGCCAAAGACCTTCAGCAATTGCGTTGAGGCAACTGACGCTGATGATTGGCTCATGGACTTATGCAAGCATTTCGAGTGCAGTAACGTCAGGCCTGAGGACTTTGTCAAGTTCGCTTCCTTACAACTCAAAGACCAAGTTGCAGAATGGTTTCAGCAGTACAAAGATTCCAGAGGAGGCCGTGTGATTACCTGGGATGAATTCCGTCAAGACTTCAAAGCTCATCATATTCCTCAGAGCGTGGTTGAAAGCAAGCGTGAGGAATTCCGCAACCTAAAGCAAGGCTCTATGTCTGTCTACGAGTACAACAAGATGTTTCAGAAGCTTGCCCGTTTTGCTAAGCAGGATGTCCCTGACGAGAAGAGCATGATATACCAGTTCATGGGTGGTCTCAGAGAAGAAATCCAGCTAGCTCTCGTTCTCTTTGAGCCCAAGAGGTACGATGAGTTTTACAACATGGCAATGAAGCAAGAGACTGCTCAACTGAAGTGTGATGCTTCCAAGAAGCGAGTCAGAGATGCTACTCCTTCTTCCTCAACTCAAGTGGCTAAGCAACAGAAGTATTGGCTTCCTCCTCCTCCGTTCTGTCAGCCTTATCAGCAGAAGAGCAAAGGTGGCAGTGGATCTTCCCACCCACTCAACCCTGGCTTTCAGAACAAGACTTCGTCTCAAGCTCCAAGATCGAGTGCTCCGTTTCACCGTCCGCTTTCAGAGGTCACGTGCAACAAGTGCCAACAGAAGGGTCACTATGCCAACAAATGCTTCAATCAGAGGCGTCTCCCTCCTCCTCCTCCTGTGAAATCGGCAAGTACAACTGTGGTCAAGCATAATCCCAAGTACGCCAAGGTCAACATGGTGAATGCAGCTCAGGTAGAGGACTCGTCAGATGTCATCGTGGGTAACCTTCCTGTTAACGATATTCCTGCAAAAGTTCTTTTTGACACATGTGCATCGCATTGTTTCATTTCCAAACCTTTTGCATCAAAGTATGAGTGCGATTATCAGTATCTGCAAAGATCTTTGCAAATCGTGTCACCGGGCAAGCAAATGACAGCAAATATCTGCGTCCCGGATGTTACTATCACGTTGGGCGACTACAAATTTCTAGCTTCTCCTATTGTTCTGGGCGACTCGGATATTGATCTTATTCTCGGAATGGATTGGCTTTCTAAGCACAAGGCGCATCTTGATTGTGCAGCCAGGCAGATTCAATTGACTCAGTTGTCTGAGGATGTAATTGTCTTTGCCGCTCGTGATGATACCATCCGCCTGTTTTCTCTCAATGAGAAGGGTGAACTGGATGCCACCTCTCAAATTCTAGTCGTTTGCGAATATCAAGACGTCTTTCCAGAAGAGCTTCCAGGAATGCCTCCGCATCGACCAGTTGAATTCGTCATCGATCTTGAGCCTGGCACGGAACCGGTTTGCAAACGTCCTTACAAGCTTGGACCTGAAGAGTTGAAGGAGCTGAGGAAGCAACTCGATATTCAAGAGCGAATGGGTCTCATCCGACCTAGTTCTTCTCCGTGGGGTTGTGGAGTTCTTTTTGTGAAGAAGAAGGATGGAACGGACCGACTTTGTGTTGACTACCGTCCATTGAACAAGAAGACTATCAAGAATAAGTACCCACTTCCCAACATCAATGAGTTGTATGAACAACTCAAAGGTGCCCAAGTATTCTCCAAGCTTGATCTCCGTATGGGCTATCACCAGATTCGAATCTGTGAGCAAGATATTCTCAAGACGGCTTTCAGAACAAGCTATGGTTCATATGAATACACTGTCATGTCTTTTGGCGTCGTCAACGCTCCTCCGACTTTCTCTCGCATGATGAACTTCATCTTCAATGCCTACACAAATGACTTTGTCTTGGTATACCTCGATGATATTTTGGTCTTTTCGAAGAACAAGGAAGATCATGCCAAGCACTTGCGTTTGGTGCTCGATAAGCTCAGGGAACATCAGTTCTACGCCAAGTTCTCAAAGTGCGAGTTTTGGCTCGATGAGGTTCTTTATCTTGGGCATATCATCTCTGCCAAGGGCATAGCGGTGAATCCTGAGAAGGTGTCTGCAATTGTGAATTGGGAACCACCTCAGAACGTGAAGCAACTCTGCAGCTTCCTTGGTCTCGCAAGCTACTGTCGAAGGTTCGTTGAGAACTTTTCAAAGATCGCGAAGCCTCTTTCAAACCTTCTCCAGAAGCACATCAAGTACGTTTGGTCTCCGGAATGTGACATCGCTTTCAACACTTTGAAAGAGAAATTGGTCACTGCTCCAGTTCTGACTCCTCCTGATGAATCCAAACCGTTCGAGGTCTTCTGTGATGCCTCTCTTCAAGGTCTTGGTGCAGTGTTGATGCAAGAGAAGAAAGTTGTGGCTTATACCTCTCGCCAGTTGAAGCCCAACGAGAAGAACTACCCCACTCATGACCTCGAGTTGGCGGCAGTTGTGCATGCTCTTTTGACTTGGAGACATCTCTTATTGGGAAGAAAAGTGGACATCTTCACTGACCACAAGAGTCTCAAGTACATCTTCATTCAGCCTAATCTCAACCTCAGGCAGACTCGCTGGGTCGAAATGATTCAAGAGTATAATTCGAGTATCGAGTATACTCCAGGCAAGGCCAATGTGATTGCTTACGCATTAAGCAGGAAGGCTTACTGCAACAGTGTGATTATCAAGCCTTACCAACCCGAGCTTTGTGAAGCTTTCCGCAAACTCAATCTGCAAGTTGTTCCTCAAGGTTTCCTCACCAACCTTCAAGTCTTTCCTACTTTGGAAGATCAGATTTGCGAGGTTCAACTTCTTGATGCTATGGTGAAGAAGGTGAAGATTGGGATTGCCAAGAGTCAACCCAAGTACAAGTGCTATCGCCTTGATGACAAGGATACTCTCTTCTTCGAGGATCGCATTGTTGTGACTAAAGGTGACCTTCGTAAAGTTATTATGAATGAGGCTCACAATTCACTCCTCTCCATCCACCCTGGGAGTACGAAGATGTACCAGGACCTCAAGCAGGCTTATTGGTGGACTCGAATGAAGCGCGAGATTGCTCAGTTCGTGAATGAATGTGGTGTCTGCAGAAGAGTGAAGGAAGAAAACCAACGACCAGCTGGTCTTCTCCAACCTCTTGCCATTCCAGAATGTAAGTTTGACCACATTGATATGGACTTCGTGACAGGATTTCCAAAGCCCAAGCGTGGCAATGATGCTATATTCGTTGTCATCGACAAACTCACTAAAGTGGCTCACTTTCTGCCTATCAAAGAGTCTATCACTGCAGCTCAATTGGTGGAGCTGTATACCTCTTGGATTGTCTCTCTACACGGCATTCCACAGTTGATCTCTTCAGACCGTGGCAGCATCTTTACCTCCAAGTTTTGGGATTCTTTTCAGAAGGCCATGGGCACCAATATCCGCTTCAGCACAGCTTTCCATCCTCAAACTAGCGGTCAAGTCGAGCGTGTCAATCAGATTCTTGAAGATATGCTTAGGGCTTGCGTTATATCTTTCGGTATGAGGTGGGAAGATTGTCTTCCATATGCCGAATTCTCCTACAACAACAGTTTTCAAGCAAGTTCGGGGAAGGCCCCATTTGAAATTCTCTATGGCAGGAAGTGTCGTACTCCTCTTAACTGGTCAGAGACCGGTGAACGTCAACTTCTTGGAAATGACTTGATCACAGAGGCAGAGGAGATGTGCAAAGTCATTCGTGATAACCTCAAAGCAGCGCAATCGCGCCGGAAGAGCTACTATGATAGTAAGCATCGTGATTTGGCTTTCGAGATCAGAGACCATGTTTACCTCCGTGTCTCTACAATGAAAGGTACCCGTCGCTTCGGTATCAAAGGGAAGCTTTCTCCTAGATACGTGGGTCCTTTCAAGATCGTCAGCAAGAGAGGCGATCCCGCCTATCAACTCGATCTTCCTTCAAACTTTCCAAATGTGCAAGTGCTTCAAGACCCCTGACCGCACCGTCAACTTCGAAGACATTGATCTCCAAGAAGACCTCTCTTATCGTGAGCACCCAGTTGCTATTCTTGAAGAGACTAAACGCAAGACTCGCAATAAGTCAATCAAATTCCTCAAAGTCAAGTGGTCACACCATTCCGACCGTGAAGCCACCTAGGAACGCGAGGATCACCTCCGTTCTGAGTACCCGGCGTTTTTCCAGTCCTAGATCTCGGGACGAGATCCTTTCGTAGTGGTGGAGTGCTATAACACCCCGGATGTAATTTACCTTAAATGTATCCCAACTCTTGCCGTTTCCGGCGCTAAGTTATTTTATTTCCTCGGGTTCGGGTTTTTGTCTCCGTGTGTTGTTGTCGTTGTCATGCATCTCATATCATGTCATCATGTGCATTGCATTTGCATACGTGTCCGTCTCATGCATCCGAGCATTTCCCCGTTGTCCGTTTTGCATTCCGGCGCTCCTATCTCCTCCGATGGTCCTTTCTACCTCTTTTCGTGTGTGGGGGTTAAACATCTCTGGATTGGACCAAGACTTGTCATGTGGCTTTGGTTTACTACCGGTAGACCGCCTGTCAAGTTTCTTGTCATTTGGACTTCGTTTGATACTCCAACGGTTAACCGAGGGACCGAGAAGGCCTCGTTTGTGTTGCAGCCCAACACCCTTCCATTTTGGCCCCAAACCCACCTAAACCGTCTCCATCATCTAGAACGTTTGATCATGATCGCGTGGCCGCAAACCGCACCTCATTTGGACTCTCCTAGCTCCCTCTATGCCTATATATAGATCCCTTCCCCAAAAATTCGGACGAAACCCTAACCTCCCCATCCCCTCGCGCCGCCTGACGAAGTTTCGCCAGACGGACGTGTCCGGTCCGCCCCCAGCGCCATGTGGCGCCTCCCTATTCGCCGAGACGCCGTGCCCACTTCACCGTGCCACCACCCACACGCCGGCCCGCTCGGCCTGCGGGCCCGAAGCTCCGCGCCGCCCGGGGCGCCCGAGCCGCCGCCGTCCTCTTCCTCCGCGGCGCCCGGTCGCCG
>NC_057809.1:108136864-108149531 GCF_018294505.1 Triticum aestivum
GACGTCGCCGCACCTCCGCCGCCCACCAGTCGCCGACCACCGCCTCCATCACCAGGTCGCCGCACCACCTTGCGGATAGCCGCGCCCGAGGCCCCTTCCTCGTTGCCGCGCCGTCCCGGCCTCAGATCCGGCCGGCCGCGCCCGTTCCGGCCGGCCTCCTCCTCTCCGGCGAGCTCTGCGGCAGCTCCGGCGGGAAGCCCCGGCGAACCTAGAACTGCGTGCACGCCCAGATCCGGATCGGTGCTACAGTGAAACCCTAGGGGTTGACCTTGTTATTTTCCTAAGTCTGCATATTTTTTTGCATTGTTCATCGCATCGTAACTCTGCACCCATAGCTCCGATTTGGGCGTGTAGCATATCAATATGTTCGGCTCTGAGAGTATATCATTTCATCTCATTGCATCTGTTTCATTTGAGCTCATCTTGAAGCACGAAATGCTGTTGGAAAAGGACTATTTGATATAATTGTCAGATCTGCTGCATCAAATAGCTATTTGTCCTTTTTGCCATGTTCACATGCTTGCAATTGTATTTTCCGATCCCTTTTGGCTCAAGGTCACTAAGGGACTTTTGTTAAGTGCTTTGAGTAGCTTCAGGTCATGCCTTGCTTTGCCATGTTAAGTTCCTGTAGCATATAGTTTTCATGCTCCAAAGTGTGCTACCTAATGTTAATTCCAGACTTGTGTTAATTTCACTAAGTCTGAAACCTGTTTACCATTTGCATTTTTGCCATGCTTGTTTGAACCTGTTAATGGATGAATTGGCTGTAGCTCAGTGTTCATCTTTTGTCAAGAATCATGAGTGGATACCTTCCATGTATTTTGTTGTCATGTTTGAGTGATGTAGCATATTTATCTTGATGCATTTAGATGGCTACTTGCTGTTTATCGCAGACCGGTGTCATATTTGTTTTGCTTGCCATTTCCAAACCGTGCATCCGATTCCGGTGATCTTTATATCGATTTCAAACGAAATCACCTCACCTTTCCAGTGGCACTCTTGGATTTCCAAGTTGAGGCCAGGTTCAATCATTCCTTGTCAAATCTTGCATATGCATCACATACTGCATCCCGCATAGCATACCATGTTTGCATCATGTTGTTCGAGCTTTGCACGTGGTTGATTGTGTTCCTTTTGCTTGTTTGTCTTGTTTGGGTAGAGCCGGCAGACGAGTTCGCTAACAAGGAGCCCGTTGAGTTTGCTTACGAGGATCAAGTCAACTCTGACAACTTTGCAAGCAAGATGATCATACCGTCAAAATCACTTCTATCTTTGCTTGCTAGATGCTCGCTCTTTTGCTATGCCTATGCTACGATACCTACCACTTGCTTTTCATGCCTCCCAAATTTCCATGTCAAACCTATAACCCACCATGTCCTAGCAAACCGTTGATTGGCTGTGTTACCGCTTTGCTCGCCCCTCTTATAGCGTTGCTAGTTGCAAGTGAAGTTTGGAGATCGTTCCTTGTGTTGACACATGAACACGTCACGTGTACCCTCGACGCCGGGGGTGATGCAATACAGCTCACGTCGAAGGAGACCCGACCGAGAGCGCGATACGCAAGACAGTCGACGGGCGCTTTTGTAGACCCGAAAACCCCACACCCCCGGGAGGGACCCCGTCAGGGAGTGCAGCGGCTATGGGATGCCCTAGGTCGATTCCCTCGCCCCTAGAGCCTCGGGATTCGCAGCTCTCAAACGAAGAACAACGAAGAACGAGATAGAAAAATGGTGGAGAGATAAAACGTAGATGGAAAATTAGTATATTGATTTGTTCGATTGTGTGTTGTTCAATCGGCCGTCACCCCCAACATATATAAGAGCCAGCTGGACTTCCCGTACAAGTAAAGGATTCATCTAGGCTTTCCTTACAAGAAAAATTACATCAATTCACGTCCTAAAGTCCTAATTCTATTTCAACTCGGATTCAGTTTGAATCTGGCCCAAACTCTGTCTTCCTTCTTGCATGGGCCGCCGGGCTTGCATATGATCTTCGATCGAGACGACCCAAATATCAACCTTGTGCGCCTCGACGATACGAACAACTCTCATGTTGATCACTTTTTCAAATAAGGCCATCTTGAATACTTTTCGAGGTCATCTTTATCTTCCAGTCGGACTCGGTCTTGCAGTAGACCGGATTATCCGAGTCTCGTAGTGAATTTGTAGGCTATATATTATCTGTGATGATGATGAATCCAAAATCAAAGTTTACCGTCTTGATGATACACACAACTTCTGTATTGAACACTTCTTCATCCAAGGTCATTTTGATAAACTTTCGAGCACATGTTCAATTTCATTCGGACTTGAGCTCATCCACTCGGATATTAGATACTTTAACTCAGATCGCCCGATTGGACTTTTTCACTCGGAAGACAATCTTTCACTCGGATGACTATATTTCCACTCGGATGACTATATTTCCACTCGGAAGGCGCTATCTAATTCAATCGGCAAGTTTTCGTCCCGATGGTAATCTTTTCACTCGGAATATTTTCACCTGGACGACAATTTCACTCGGATGATCATATTTCCACTCGGATGACTATATTTCCACTTGGATAATAATAAGTTCATTTGGTCAGCAAACTTTCACTCGACCTGTAAATTTTCACTCGACCGCAAACTTTCACTCGGATGGTAAACTTTTCACTCGAATTTTCGACTGAAAACATAGCCCGATCTTGATTTATCTCTCCAGGCCTCATACGACCTCGGATTGAGACAAATTATATATGAAAATCGATTGGCTCGACGAGACGAAACTTTTCCGGGTTGAAGGTTTTTCGATTCAAGGCCGTCTTGATGGCCGAATTACTCGCGCAACCCATCAGACAAGTGTCTGGCACCTCGCGCCATATTTCCGTTGAGGTTCGGTCTGCAGTGTATTGCCTCTAACTTTTGCATATGAACTCGGATTGAGATGATTTATATATCAAAATCGATTGCCTCGACGAGACGAAGACAATTTCTTAAGAATGCTCCTTTATCCGAGGTCATCTTGAAGGCGTGATTGGCCAAAAACCACTCGGAACATTGAATAATGCCACTCGGAGTATAGTTTCGGTCCGTAAGATAAAGTCGAATGAATATAATAGAAACATCAAAGTGGTTCCACTCGGTGACGTGAATCTTTTCATGCTGAAAACCCGTTCACTCGAGACCATCTTCATTGCAATCTATATCTTGCCAAAATCAGGTGTCAACACATGCCCCTTTGTTTTTCGGCAAAGCTTGCACGTCGAAAAATAATATGCATAGTGTTTGTTCTAAGGACGATATCAACACTCCATCGGCCATTTATTTTCTCAGGGCGATAATTATGTATCGGCCATGTTTGTGCTAAGGGCGATAAACGTATATCGGCCATTGCCTACTTAGGCTCCCTACCACACACTCGGGTGGTACTTCTTCAAATATTTGCGATTGAGAGCTCGAGGTAACAATGCCCCTTGTATTGATTCCACCAAATATGAATTTCCAGGAACAACTCTTGTAATTCTAAAAGGACCTTCCCAACTTGGAGACCACTTCCCGAATTTTCTATCTCTTGAACCAATCGGCAGAATCACTTTCCAGACGAGATCACCAACTTGAAAATTCTTCAACTTAACTTTCTTATTGTAAGCTCTTGCAACCCTCAACTTGTCTCTCTCTATGGACTTCAAAGCAACCAAACGTTTATCGGCAACCTCATCAATATTGTCCATCATTAAGTTATAAAAGTCTACTGCCGATAAATCATTTTGTTTGGCTATTCTCAAAGCATTCAAATTTACTTCCACTGGTAAAACGGCCTCTTGACCATATACTAGCTCATATGGGGTCACCTTCGTAGCACCATGCCTTGAAATTCTATGTGCCCACAAAGCTTCAGACAACAACTCATGCCATCTCCTTGGATTATCTTCAATCTTTTTCTTGATGAGTTTGATTAAAATTTTATTGCTAGACTCAGCTTGTCCATTAGCTTGGGCATAAATGGAGAGGAATTGAGCAACTTTATGTTATAAGATCCGGCAAACTCTCTGACTTGGTGTGACATGAAAGATGAACCTTGATCTGTTGTTAACATTTGAGGAATACCGAATCTATGAATAATGTGCTCGGTTATGAATTGAATTACCTCTGTATGTGTCATGTTCTTGAGAGGTACTGCTTCAGACCATTTAGTGAAATAATCAGTTGCCACCAATACGAACCGATGCCCTTTTGAGGAAGATGGATGAATTTGCCCAATAAAGTCTAAACCCCATCCTCTGAAAGGCCACAGCTTGATAACAGGATGCAACATAGCAGCAGGAGCCAATTGAATATCACCAAATTTTTGACAAGCTTCGCACCCTTTATAATATCTGAAGCAATCATTAATCATAGTTGGCCAATAAAACCCAGCACGTCGCAATAACCATTTCATCTTGGGAGCCGACTGGTGAGTGCCACAAATGCCTTCATGTACCTCTCCCATAGCAACTCTTTCCTGGTCCTCATCCAAACACTTTAGAAGAACATCATCGACTGTTCGGCGATAAAGACCATCATCTCTCATTGTATACTTGAAAGCCATACGCCGAACAGCCCTGTCCACACTTTCACTCGGATTGCACAAGTAATCAACAATGGGCTTCCTCCAGTCGGGATTGTCACCTGCACTAGATTTTTTGTTAATGACCGAATTAATGGGTTCTGGGTCGGCCTCTTCTATACTGGTAAGACAAGACATCAGACTTTGAGAAATATGAAACATGCCATGATCAACATGGTATCCAGATGTTTGCTGTGCCAACTCATTTGCTCTCCAGTTGTCATGTCTAAATATATGTGCAATGCTAGAACAATCCAAAGTAGAGATTATATCTAGACATTTATCAAGATAAACATTAAGTGATTCATCCAAACACTGAAAGACTTTGGATATTTGCTGCACCACTAGTAACGAATCACCATAAGCCTCAATATGTGTAACACCTATAGCAAGTAACATCTCCAGGCAGAATAACAATGCTTCATATTCGGCTTGATTGTTTGTGCAAAAATATTCTAAGCGGCATGAGGCTTCAAAAACAGCACCATGAGGAGATATATAAACAATACCAACACCTTGGCCATTGCTACAAACTGAACCATCAAAGTATAATCTCCATGGTACTAATGAAACAAGGTTCATATCAACATCATGCTTGTTATTAATCCGATGTTCAACATGAAATTAGCAACAATTTGGCCTTTCATGGATTTTAGAGATTCATAAGCCAAATCATATTCAATCAAAGCATAAGCCCACTTGCTAATTCTACCACTAAGAATTGGCCTATGCAACATGTATTTAATGACATCGGTTTGACAAGCTACTACACAAACACTCGGCACTAAATAATGTCTCAGTTTTGTGCAAGCATAATATAAGCATAGACATAATTTCTCAATAAATGTATACCTTGTCTCTGCGTCCAATAAGCGGCGGCTCAAATAAGTGATGGCATGCTCTTTTCCTTCGGTCTCTTGAGTTAGAACATCACCAATAACTCCTTCCTCTGCTGCAATGTAAAGTCTGAAGGGTTCCCTATGCTTGGGTGCTTTCATCACCGGAGGAGTGCACAAATAATTCTTGATCATATCAAATGCTTCTTGCTGTTTTTCCCCCCAAGTGAAATCAGCACCATTCTTTAACCGAAGGATAGGAGTAAATGCGTCAACTTTCCCTGATAGAACCCTTCTCAAATAATTGACCTTGCAAGGAACTTTTGCATATCTCTCTTGCATGTTGGAGCCTCCACTTTCTGTATAGCCTCTATCTTTTTGGGATCAATCTCTATACCATCTTCATGAATAATGAAACCCAAAAACTTGCCAGCTGACACGCCGAAAGCACACTTCAAAGGATTCATTTTCAATTCATACTTTTTCATTCTTTCAAAAGCTAAACGCAAATCAGCCAAGTGAGATTCAAAAGCATCCGATTTGGCAACAATATCATCAATATAAACTTCAAGTATGACACCGAGTAAATCATGAAAAATCAAATTCATAGCCCTTTGATATGTGGCGCTAGCATTTTTTAATCCGAATGTCATCACTGTCCACTCGAATAAACCAAGGAAACCAGGGCATCGAAAAGCTGTCTTGTACATGTCCTCTTCGGCTATAAAAATTTGATTGTATCCGGCATTACCATCTAGAAAGCTAATAACCTTATGTCCAGAAGCATCATTAATAAACATGTCGGCTATTGGCATAGGATACTCATCTTTGGGTGTAGCCCTATTCAAATCTCTGAAATCAATGCACACCCTCAACTTGCCAGATCTTTTCTTCTCTACTGGGACAATGTTAGAAATCCACTCGGCATACCTGCAAGGTCAAATGAAATTAGCTTCAAGCAGTCGACCGATCTCTTCCTTGATCCAGTCATATGTTTTTGGATTAAATTTTCTGGCCGACTGTTTATAAGGTCTAAAACCGGCCTTTATAGGCAACCGATGCTCCACTAGCTCTCGGCTTAACCCTGGCATCTCATGATATTCCCATGCAAAGCAACAAACATATTCTTTCAATAGCTCGATTAACTTAGCCTTACAATCGGTTTTTAAATTTTTGTTTATAAATGTCGGTCGAGTGACTGAACCATCTCCAATATCTACCTCTTCTAACGGATCGGCTGATGTAAAACCTTGTCCAAGTTTATCCATGTCATCCAACTCCTCTATAGACTCATACATATCATTCTCATTGGATCGATACTTTACAAGACGTTTTTGTAACCACTCAGAATTAGGATCCATTTAAACATATCATACCTTGGAGCCGATTTCATTCACTCAGCTTTAAAGAGACGGGCACAAAACCATTCTTGGTCACGCTGAGAAAATCAAATTCTGATAAGTCACGTCCAGTCAAGCAAGTAGCGTTGGGATGTTGCCAATCCACCGATGCATCGGCCAAAGCAACACATGCCGAGTTATCCGCATGAATAACTTCCACTTCATCATCAACCCACTGAATCAAAAACTGATGCATAGTGGATGGCACTCACTGGTTTGCATGAACCCAATCGCGGTCTAGTATGACGTTGTAGTTACCTTGCACCTCAGCGACAAAGAATGCAGTAGCCAAAGTTTTGCTTCCGACTGTAAGCTCCACATACATTACACCTTTGGCTTCAGTTTTCTCTTTGCCTTCAAACCCGTTGAGCACCATATTGGTCTTGATCAATTCTTCATCAGGCAAACCCAATTTCTTCAAGACCGAATAAGGCATAAGATTTACCACAGCACCACCATCAACAAGCATCCGAGTGAGCGGCGACCCATTGATATGACCTCTGAGATATAATGGTTTCAGATGCGTTACTGGTTCTTTTGGTTTCTCGAATATTGCGTTTTTAGGGCCAAAATCCAGCTGAGCCACCTCCCCTTCTTCATCTACAGCACGAAACTCAGCAGGTAAGTAATACACCATATTGATATCCATACCTTCATGAACCGGCGTAGACTCATAGTCCAACATATCAGCCTCCTCCTCGAGTGCATCTACAGATTTTGAAATTTGTCCAAGTGAAGGAGAAGTAAGAAGTTTCGCAGACGATGTCATATCTGTTGCATCGTCCTCCTTTGGTGATGTAGGTATTGTTGTGATAGATGTAGAAGTTGATGTATCTCATATTTGTTTAGGCCTCCACACTTGTTTTGGTGGAACCATGGGTCGAGTGTCATTGAACAACTTATCCCTTTGTTTCTCGGCCTCCTATTCTGCCATCTCTTGACTCCTTAACCTCTGTAGTTTCCTCTTTTGTGTCTTTGTTAGCCCTGGAGGACACCACTTTGGCTGAGTGTATTTAGGACCTCTTGTCTTTACCTGGCTGGTGCTTGCCTCATGGTCATTAGCCGAGTGCTTTGGCGCGATAGCAAGTATCGGCTCAGTCGGATTGCTATGCACAATCGGCTGCTGTATGGAGAATGTTTCGGTGCCCAAGATAAGTGAGTCGACATCCATTTTCTCCTTGCCTTTTCCCGACTCAACTGCTGCAACACTTGGTGATTTAACACGCCATTCTTTCCGACTTTCCAGATGCATGAAATTTCCACTCGGGCGCACCTTTTTACTCTGATGGAATCCACTCGGAAGGAATTCAGTCGGATGGAATTCAGTCGGATGGAATCTACTTGACCACATTTTTTCACTCGGATAACCTCCACCTGGGTGCATTCTTACACTCGGATAATTTCCATCCGGTCGCATGTTTTGACCAGCCGACTGATAGTCACCAATGTTCAGTCGACCTCTATATGAATAGTTAAGTCGATCCCAAACAGATTGTGTATGCTCTTCTGGAAACGGCACCCTTGGTCCACTCGGTTTCATATACTGACTGAACATATCAGCTAATGGTAACCTTGGTCGCTTCAGATGAGTCAGCCGATTAAAGCTAGAACCGGCTGACTGGTTGGTGTACATGGACAGCAACATATCAAAAGTTGGCTTGATCCGCTTGCGCTGTACTTTAACTTCATTCCTTTTCCACTTGCCAATTTCTGGACTCTTGGGCTTGACAAATCTCACACGAGCATTTTCTTGCACTTGCAGTTGCCCCCCGAGTGTAGGATTCTTGATGGTGATTTTGATCACTTCCTTGCCATCGGGTTGCTTACCAAGCACAACCTGTATCCCCAAGACCTTGTTGTCCTCCTTGTCTTTCCTGGGCTCACCAACAACGACATTAGCTTTATTAGCAGATTCGGCTACCTCCGGCCGAATGAGTAGCTTCTTCCCCTCCAAATCCATGGTATTCATTGGAAAAGGCTGTTTATCAACTTGCATCTCAGAAAAGTTCAATCGTCCGTCATTAATGGCCGATTGTATCTGTCGTCGAAAAACATTGCAATCGTTAGTAGCATGAGAAAAAGAATTATGATACTTGCAATAAGCACGCCGTTTTAGCTCTTCAAACGGCGGTAAAGTATGAGATATTCTAATAATCTTAGCCTGCAGCAAAGCATCAAATATGTATCACACTTAGCAATGTTAAAAGTAAACTTCATCTCTTCATCACGATTCTTATGAATCGGTTTCAAATCATTGCAAGTAAAGGGTTTGGCCTTAGATGGCCAAACAAATTCAGTAGCAAAAACATCACCCTCATCGTCTGAGTGATCACTATCATATTCCACCATATTCATTTTTGGAGGATTGGCTTTGTATCTATGCACTTCTTTGAGATCTTTGCTTCGGCTTTCCTGAGCCAAAGCCCTTTGTAAGACTTGGTTGATATTTAAGAACTCATAACCTTCTAGCTTTTCTCTAATGGGAGTTCTCAAACCACTCAGCACTAGATCTGCCAAGTCTCTCTCGGTTATCACCAAACTAAAACACCGCTTTTTTTGTTTCTCTGAATCTCTTGACGTAATCGGAGACCGATTCATCATGCTTCTGTTTAACCGATGTTAGATGTGATAACTTGAGTTCATTGTCGCCGCTATAAAAGTGATCATGAAATTTCTGCTCTAGCTGCGACCAAACTCGAATGGAACCATGTGGTAAAGAAGAAAACCATGAAAATGCAGTACCAGTTAAAGATAAAGGAAACAAACGCACTTTCAACTCATTTAGTGAGCCTGCTTCACCTAGTTGTGCTAAGTATTGACTAACATGCTCCCATGTGGTTTTTGTGCCCTCTCCATTGAACTTAACAAAATCTGGAATCTTATATCCCTGAGGGCACTGGATGGCATCAAAGTACTCGGGGTACGGCTTTTGGTAAATCCGATTCCGAGGTAACTCAACTCCAAAATTCTCTCTAAGCATCTTAGCCATATCCTCTCTAAGATTAGCTAGACCATCATCCGTAGTGGACGATGAAGCTTGTGGCAGTGACATAGGAAGAGTATGGTTACTAGTTGTAGGTAGGAATTGTGGCATGTATGTCGACCCATAATTTGGTAGTGGCGAGTGGTTGTAGCTGTAGGTAGAGTTTGGTTCGGCGTTGCCACCGAACCTGTCATGCTCATAATAGGATTAATGGGTGTAGCCACAATTTGATTTGTTTGGGTAGGATAATAAGTCATCGGCACGGGAGGCGCCGATGCAATAGGTAAAGCCAGATTAGGGTTTTGCACACTAGCAGCTACACCATTATTACCACTAGACAATTGAGATATATTCTTCTAAGCATTAGTATTTTCTATAAAAGTTTGATAGACTAGATTGTTACCATCAGCAATACGACTTTCAATCTTAGCCCACTGCTCAGGAGAAAAGGCAGTACTTACAGAGGGCTTAACCTGTTCAGTTTGAAGAGGAGGGAACTTGATTTCTTCAATCGGAGAGATGTTGCCTTCGCGATCTTTCTTGAATTTTGCAAGGAACTCCTGCAGGTCCTTATCCTCGCGCGCCTTCTTGTACTCCTCATAGACTTGGCGATGATTGGCCGATATCTCATCAAGACTGGGCTTGATGATGTTATCGGCGTCTACCTCAGACGGCTTGGGAAGATCGGACATGCTGGATGATGATGATTGATCTTTGATTCCCCAGCGGAGTCGCCAAAAAGTGTGTTGACACACGAACACGTCACGTGTACCCTCGATGCCGGGGGTGATGCACCGCAGCTCACGTCGAAGGAGACCCGACCGACAGCACGATACGCAAGACATTCGACGGGCGCTTTTGCAGACCTGAAAACCCCACACCCCCGGGAGGGACCCCGTCAGGGAGTGCAGCGGCTATGGGCTGCCCTAGGTCGATTCGCTCGCCCCTAGAGCATTGGGATTCGCAGCTCTCAAACGAAGAAGAGCGAAGAACGAGATAGAAAAACGGTGGAGAGATAAAACGTAGATGAAAAAGTAGTATATTAATTTGTTCGATTGTGTGTTGTTCAATCGGCCGTCACCCCCAACATATATAAGAGGCGGCTGGACTTCCCGTACAAGTAAAGGATTCATCTAGGCTTTCCTTACAAGAAAAATTACATCAATTCACGTGCTAGAGTCCTAATTCTATTTCAACTCGGATTCAGTCTGAATCTGGCCCAAACTCTGTCTTCCTTCTTGCATGGGCCGCCGGGCTTGCATATGATCTCCGATCGAGACAGCCCAAATATCAAGCTTGTGCACCTCGATGATACGAACAACTCTCATGTTGATCACTTTTTCAAATAAGGCCATCTTGAATACTTTTCAAGGTCATCTTTATCTTCCAGTCGGACTCGGTCTTGTAGTAGACTGGATTATCCGAGTCTCGTAGTGAATTTGTGGGCTATATATTATCTCTGATGATGATGACTCCAAAATCAAAGTTTACCGTCTTGATGATACGCACAACTTCTGTATTGAACACTTCTTCATCCAAGGTCATTTTGATAAACTTTCGAGAACATGTTCAATTTCATTCGGACTTGAGCTCATCCACTCGGATATTAGATACTTTCACTCGGATCGCCCGATTGGACTTTTTCACTCGGAAGACAATCTTTCACTCGGATGACTATATTTCCACTCGGATGACTATATTTCCACTCAGATGACTATATTTCCACTCGGAAGGCACTATCTTATTCAATCGGCAAGTTTTTGTCCCGATGGTAATCTTTTCACTCGAAATATTTTCACCTGGACGACAATTTCACTCAGATGATCGTATTTCCTCTCGGATGACTATATTTCCACTTGGATAATAATAAGTTCATCCGGTCAGCAAACTTTCACTCGACCGGTAAATTTTCACTCGACCGTAAACTTTCACTCGGATGGTAAACTTTTCACTCGGATTTCCGACCGAAAACATAGCCCGATCTTGATTTATCTCTCCAGGCCTCATACGACCTCGGATTGAGACGAATTATATATGAGAATCGATCGGCTCGACGAGACGAAACTTTTCCATGTTGAAGGTTTTTCGATTCAACTCCGTCTTGATGGCCGAATTACTCGCGCAACCCATCAGACAAGTGTCTGGCACCTCGCGCCATATTTCCGTTGAGGTTCGGTCTGCAGTGTGTTGCCTCGAACTTTTGCATATGAACTCGGATTGAGATGATTTATATATCAAAATCGATTGTCTCGATGAGACGAAGACAATTCCTTAAGAATTCTCCTTTATCCGATGTCATCTTGAAGACGTGATTGGCCAAAAACCACTCGGAACATTGAATTATGCCACTCGGAGTATAGTTTCGGTCCGTAAGATAAAGTCGAATGAATATAACCGAAACATCAAAGTGGTTCCACTCGGCGACGTGAATCTTTTCATGCTGAAAACCCGTTCACTCGAGACCATCTTCATTGCAATCTGTATCTTGCCAAAATCAGGTGTCAACACCTTGTTGGAACATTGTTTATTTGTTGGGATATCATTATATTATCTTGTTATCTTAATGCACCTATATACTTGGTTAGGGTGGAAGGCTCGGCCTTTTTCCTAGTGTTTGGTTCCACTCTTGCCGCCCTAGTTTCCGTCATATCGGTGTTATGTTCCCGAATTTTGCGTTCCTTACGCGGTTGGGTGATAATGGGAACCCCTTGACAGTTCACCTTGAATAAAACTCCTCCAGCAATGCCCAACCTTGGTTTTACTATTTGCCACCTAGGCTCTTTTTCCCTTGGGTTTCCGGAGCCCGAGGGTCATCTTATTTACCCCCCCCCCCCCGGGCCAGTGCTCCTCTGAGTGTTGGT
>NC_057809.1:108149656-108151315 GCF_018294505.1 Triticum aestivum
AGCCCCCTCGGGAAAACTCGAGGTTTGGTTTTAGTTGTATGGAGCGCTCATCTGAGTGTGCCCTGAGAACGAGATATGTGCAGCTCCTATCGGGATTTGTCGGCACATTCGGGCGGTGCTGCTGGACTTGTTTTACCATTGCCGAAGTTGTCTTGTTGAACCGGGATACCGAGTCTGATCGGAATGTCTCGGGAGAAGGATTATCCTTCGTTGACCGTGAGAGCTTGTGATGGACTAAGTTGGGACTCCCCTGCAGGGATTTGAACTTTCGAAAGCCGTGCCCGCGGTTATGGGCAGATGGGAATTTGTTTATGTCCAGTTGTAGATAACATGAAACTTAACTTAATTAAAATGTATCAACCACGTGTGTTACCGTGATGGTCTCTTCTCGGCGGAGTCCGGGAAGTGAACACGGTGTTGGAGTAATGCTTGACGTAGGTTGTTTTATAGTTCTTCATTCGTGCTTTGCCTTCTCTTCTTGCTCTCTTTTGCGAACAGGTTAGCCACCAAATATGCTAGTCGCTTGCTGCAGCTCCACATATTACCTTCCTTACCTATAAGCTTAAATAGTCTTGATCGCGAGGGTGCGAGATTGCTGAGTCCCCGTGACTCATAGATTACTTCCAAACCAGATGCAGGGAACAATGACTCCGTTCCAGATGATGCGCTTGAGCTCAAGTGGGAGTTCGACGAAGACTCATGCCGTTACTATGTGTCTTTCCCAGATGATCAGTAGTGGTGCCCAGTTGGGGCGATCGGGACCATGTCGCTTGTTGGGGTTGATCTTTTATTTTGGTACCGTAGTCGGACCATCATTGTATTGGATGATTGTAATCTTATTCAAGTATTTGTGTGACGTGGCGAGTGTAAGCCAACTATGTACCTTTTTCCCCTATTATCTATTTACATGGGTTGTTATGAAGATTACCTTACTTGCGACATTGCTTTCAATGCGGTTATGCCACTAAGTCGTGCTTCGACACGTAGGAGATATAGCCGCATCGAGGGCGTTACACTAGCTGCAGTGGCGCTCGCAGGCGAGCGGCGCGGCATCCGCACGGGCTGCATAGAGCAGCGGGTCGAGCAGCAGGGTAAGCAGCAGTAGCAGCAGCAATTGAGAGCAGCAGCAACAAGCGACAGGGCAGCGGGGCGCCGTCCGGGCAGACGCGCGGGCGACGGCCGACGGCCGACGCGGGCGTGTGCGGGCGTAAGGGCACAACTGCGGGAGAGGCAGAGCACGCGTGGGAGTATCGACCTCATTGTCATGGCGGCTGAAGTCCAGGGCGTGGGCAAACTACAATGAAAATACAGGGGGAAAAGGCGGGGAAACGGGGAGAGGAGCTCACAATGAGCCTGTAGATGCATTTAGAGGGCTCGAGGGAGGCTTGTGGTAGCCCGAGTTGGAGGAGATTAACGGCGGAATCGACGGAGATGCGCCGGTGGTGGAGATTGATGGCGAGCACTTGCATCGGTGGCGGAGAAGAACAGCTCGCGGGCGGCGGCGTTGTGGCTTCCCACGCCAATCCAGCAGTACAGTCGAGGTGGTAGACGTCAACGGAGCTCCCGGACATATCCTCGCGGTGCGAGAAAGACGAAGAGCGAGCGAGCAAGGTCGGCCATGGCGATGGATGTTTCGGACGCCGCCGAAATCGAGAGTGA
>NC_057809.1:108151525-108164641 GCF_018294505.1 Triticum aestivum
GTTAGGGCGTCGAGGAGGGGGGTGCACGGGGTCTTGTAGGCGAGGGAGGCGCCGTGGATGCCCGGCGCGTGGCTGGTGGCCATGGCGATGGCCTCCACGATCCTCTCGTGAATAGGAGGCGGGAGGGGTATGTGGGCCGGCCTGGTCGGCTGTAGCCTACTGGGCCAAGGTCCACTAGGGGGTGGGGTGTTTTCTTTAACCTTTTGTTTTTTTCATTTTATTACGCTCTATTTTTATTAGTTTAGTGAGCATAATAGTTTTACTAAGATATACAACTGGCTCCATAAATTGGGTTACAAAACAACCCACAGCTACAAAAAGTTTTACACCTAAATAAAATAGTTTGATATTTTAGAAATTATAAAACGCATCTATCTAAAAAAATTACCTAATGTTTTATTCATTCTAGGGCATTAAAACACTTTATAACAATGTTGGTTCACCACCATAATTAGTTATGAAATATTTGCCACACTTTGAACATTTTAGTTTGCATGTTTGAGAAATTTAATTTTTGGACTTTAATTTGAAATTGAATTGAATTGTGATTTGGATCAAGTGAAGATTAGCAACAGTAACATAATGACATGGCACCATTAACAGGGGATTACTGTAGCATGACACTGGGGGTGTTACAACTAATCAGTCACTGACATGTGGGGCCCAACTGCAAATTAACCCCTGTTCAATTAAAATAACCCACTGTTAGCCCTCTCTCTATGACATGTGGGACCCAATGGTCAGTTTGACCAGTCAGCGAGTCTGTTGACCTGCTGATGTCATGCTGACACTCTCCTGATGTCATAATTCCTTTTCTGTTAATTTAAATAATTTCTGAAAATGGTTTAATCTTTAGAAATTCATAGGAATTAAACCGTAGCTCGGATGAAAATGTTTTCTGCATGAAAGTTGCTCAGAAAAATCCAACGAATCCGAATACGCGGTCCGTTCATCTATGACATGCCCCTAGCATGTCGAACAAGGAACTTTCCCCCTCTTTTCCTCTGTCCGGAATCCGCCTAACGCCGGGAATTCATCCTCGGATGTTTATCCCCCCCGTCTGCAACGTGTAGTACTACGTTAGGGCAACCCTAGCTCTGCCCGTCGTCATGTTATGTTTTGTGATGCTTGTTTGCCCCGTATTTACTGTTTCTCCCCCCCTCTTCTTCTCCGATAGACCCCGAGACCGACGTTGATGCGACTGAGTACGACTACATCCGCGATGACCCCTCCTTGCCAGAGCAACCAGGCAAGCAAACCCCCCTTGAGCATTCCGATATCGCCCATTTCTTTCCCTCTCATGCTTGCATTAGAACTGCTACTACTTTTTGTATGATCCTACTCTGATGCATATCCTGTTGTTGTTACCTGCTTTCATACCTTACCTGATTATCCTAAACTGCTTAGTATAGGTTGGTTAGTGATCCATCAGTGACCCCACCTTGTCCCAGTTGCCTTGCTTTATGTTCAATGACTCTATCAACGTGATCAACGTCCAGGCCCCGACACCGCACATCACCCCCCTAGTTGTACGGCACTATAGAGTTACTATCGAGTGCCGAGGGTGATCCTCATACATCACTCCTGATGAGATCTCTGTAGTGTATCTATTCGGTCGTGATCATCGAGGGTGATTTCCTCCTTAACCACTTCCGTTATGGCTCTGTCATGCAACCCCTCAAGTGTGAACCTTGAGGGTGGATCCTCTTACGTTCACCTTGATGACAACATCGAGTGGAATTCACCGGGGGTGATTCCTCGGGTTTTCCCCTTGGTATTATACACACAGTTACTATTGTTACTATGACTTTACACTGATCCATGTTACTAGAGATGGGTCGGCCCTGTGGGGTACTCGCGCGAGCTTAATAGCGAGTGATGTGGAGTCGGGTTGACCTGGAAGGTGCCCACGAGATACTTACGAGGCGTGGCCGGGCATTCTTAGCCCTTGCCTCAAGTACTCGAGATGGGGCGACGGGGTCACATCTTTCGTGAGTCTCTACTTGTTACCGTGCGTTCCTAATCCACTACGATTTGGATATTTGATCCGAGGGGCCTCTGGCCTGATAGCACTAACCATCATGTGGGCATTGTATGGGCGTTCTGCGTCGTATACATCAACCGAAGCTTAATAGACGTCAGCGACTGAGCGGCGGGCGCCGGGTTGGACTGCGTAAGCACCTGCCTTTTTGGAAGGAGGTAGCTAGGTCTGCTCACCAGTCGCGTTCATAACGTGCAGGAGTTTCCGGGGAGATGGCCCATGACCCCTGGGGGCATAAGTTTAGTCTGGCTTGCTGACCTCTCTATTAAGCCTAGGTCGGGTTGCGGCGTATTGTTTGGCCGAGGCCGGGCATGACCCAGGAAAGTGTGTCCGGCCGAAGTTAATCGAGTGTGGTGGGTAAGTTGGTGCACCCCTGCAAGGAAGAAAACATCTATCGATAGCCTGTCCTACGGTAACGGACAGTTGCAGTTGTATCCCGATCGATACAACTAGAACTAGATACTTGAGATGAGACATGGAGATGAGACTTGGATATGAGATGATAACTGGATAGTATGGCTCTGGGATTGCTTTCTCGCAGGGAGTCGAGAAAGGATCTCTGGCCGAGGTTGATAACACTACTACTTTACATTATGTTGATCTGTACTCTTCTATATGCTGCAAGATGCTTGAAGATGCTAGTCTTCGATAGGCTAGGCCTTTCCCCTTCTTTCTGGCATTCTACAGTTTAGTTCACACATACAACCCATTTCCTTTGATACAGATGCATACTTAGTTTAGATCGGATGTAAGTCTTGCGAGTACTTTGGATGAGTACTCACGACTTCTTTGCTACCTCTTTTCCCCCAGAACCGATTGTGGCGACTAGATGACGAATCCCAGGAGCCAGACAACACCACTGATGACTACTGCTACCCCGAGGGTGCCTACTACTACATGACAGCTGCTGACAACTTGGAGTAGTTAGGAGGCTCCCAGGCAGGAGGCCTTGCCTTTTCGATCAATGTTGCTTTTGTGCTAGCCTTCTTAAGGCAAAACTTGTCTAACTTATGTCTGTACTCAGATATTGTTTCTTCCGCTGACTCTTGTGTATTTGAGCTTATGTATTCGAGCCCTCGAGGCCCCTGGCTTGTAATATAAAACTTGTATTATTTTAATTTGTGTCTAGAGTAGTGTTGTGATATCTTCCCGTGAGTCCTTGATCTTTATCGTACACATTTGCGTGTATGATTAGTGTACGATTGAATCGAGGGCGTCACAACTAGTTCGGCGAAGAGATGGTGATACAAGTGGTATATGGATGGTAGATAAATGTTTTGCAATCTGAAAATATAAAAACAGCAAGGTAACTAATTGTAAAAGTGAGCGTAAACGGTATTGCAATGCGTTGAAACAAGGCCTAGGGTTCATACTTTCACTAGTGCAAGTTCTCTCAACAATAATAAGGATCACATAACTATCCCTCAACATGAAACAAAGAGTCACTCCAAAGTCACTAATAGCGGAGAACAAACAAAGAGATTATGGTAGGGTACGAAACCACCTCAAAGTTATTCTTTCCAATCAACCCGTTGGGCTATTCCTATAAGTGTCACAAACAGCCCTAGAGTTCGTACTAGAATAACACCTTAAGACACAAATCAACCAAAACCCTAATGTCACCTAGATACTCCAATGTCACCTCAAGTATCCGTGGGTACGATTATACGATATGCATCACACAATCTCAGATTCATCTATTCAACCAACACATAGAACCTCAAAGAGTGCCCCAAAGTTTCTACCGGAGAGTTAAGAAGAAAACGTGTGCCAACCCCTATGCATAGGTTCATGGGCGGAACCCGCAAGTTGATCACCAAAACATACATCAAGTGGATCAATAGAATACCCCATTGTCACCATGGGTATCCCACGCAAGACATACATCAAGTGTTCTCGAATCCTTAAAGACTCATTCCGATCAGGTAACTTCAAAGGGAAAACTCAATCCATTACAAGAGAGTAGAGGGGGAGAAACATCATAAGATCCAACTATAATAGCAAACCTCGCGATACATCAAGATCGTATCACCTCAAGAACACGACAGAGAGAGATCAAACACATAGCTACTAGTACATACCCTCAGCCCCGAGGGAGAACTACTCCCTCCTCGTCATGGAGAGCACCGGGATGATGAAGATGGCCACGGGAGAGGGATTCCCCCTCTGTCAGGGTGCCGGAACGGGTCTAGATTGGTTTTCGGTGGCTACGGAGGCTTCTGACGGCGGAACTCCCGATCTATTGTGCTCCCCGATGGTTTTAGGGTATATGGATATATATATATATATATAGGCGGAAGAAATACATGAGGGGAGCCACGAGGGGCCCACGAGGGTGGAGGGTGCGCCTAGGGGGGTGGGCGCGCCCCCTGCCTCGTGCTCTCCTCGTTGATCCCCTAACGTGCACTCCAAGTCTCTTGTATTGCTTTCGTTCCAAAAATAACTTTTCCAAAGGTTTCATTCCGTTTGGACTCCGTTTGATATTCCTTTTCTGTGAAACACTGAAACAAGGGAAAAACAGAAACTGGCACTGGGCTCTGGGTTAATATGTTAGTCCCAAAAATCATATAAAATAGCATATAAATGCATATAAAACATCCAGGTTGATAATATAATAGCATGGAACAATAAAAAATTATAGATACGTTGGAGATGTATCAGTCTCCATGAAGTCGCCGTCGCTCGGCTCGCCGCCCAAACAGGCCGCCGCGCGTGCCCCGGCGCCGTTGCCGCTGCCGCCATGTTCCTTTCCCGTCGCCCAGATGGCGGCCGACCCGTGATCTTCACCGCCGCCTTCCTCCGCGGACTCCGCCTGCTACAACCGGCCATCGTCCTCACGCCGTCGACACCTCCCTCGGCCGGCCAGCAACGTCACGTCGTCAGCACGTTCGTCATTAGACAAAATGGATCCAGCTGAAATCCTCGCCGCCGTGCAAGAGGTTGGTTTGACACGTCGTTGTGCTTGATGAACAAATTATTTTAGGATGATGTTACACGGTGTTTGATTGATCTTACAATTTTTTAAACACGTATAGTTAGAGGAGGAGGGCGATTATGATGGCGATGATTACGGCGAGGACAACGAAACCTCGTCACTGAATATGGGTGAACCTGCTGAGGAGAACTACATGAGTTTGGATGAATCTTATAGTGGCAATGTAAGTGTGATCAATGTTGATAAAAGCAATAAATATGATAAACCGCACGGACAATTACATGTTTTTTTCATCATGCAGCGACATGGCGATGATGATGATGATGATGATATGGATATAGATGATTCATTTGCTGAAAGTGCACTATGGGTATGTTTTTATAAAAATAGGAGAGGAAATGGCATAATAACCATATGACCGCTTACATGTATTTTTTTGAAATGTGCACAGATGGATGTGAACGGGGACTTTGTGAGGAATATTGTGGATGATGAAAGTGACAACTCGCACGTTGATGCATCTCATGATGACAGCTCCTGCAAAGTAAGTTTTGAAACTTACATACATTACATATTAAAATATTAACTGACTGACATACATGATTTCATGCATTAATTTACAGGGAGATGTAGATGGTCCAAGCAGGAAGGATGAGCATGTTGGTGATGATATGTTTAATTTTGACACCGGATTTGATGAATATCAGCAAGAATCATTGGACATGCATTGGAAGGTGATGAGGAAGATGTTGAGGTCACTAGGAGAGGCTTACATTTTCTATAACCAGTATGCTTACGAGCGTGGTTTCAGCGTAAGAAAGGACTCGCTGAAATATTCGAAAGGTCCCGAGGGAACTAAGCGCTTGAGAAAGTATCTGTGTGCGAGAACTGGGAAACGACAGGCAAAACTTTGTACAATGGAAGGCAGGACCCGCAGGCTCAGAGGGGAGACTCGTTGCTTCTGCGATGCGCATATAACTTTGAAACTTGATAAAGAGCGTGACGTTTGGTATGTCAGCAGTTTCAGTGATGATCACAGTCATGTTCTAGCTAGACCGGATGAAGACACCTTTCTTCGGTCTCATAATCAGAGAAACGAATATGAGAAAGCTGAGATCTTAACTATGGGAGGTGCTGGAATCAGGAAACATATGATTTATGATACTCTCGTCAGTAGGTACGGGTCATATGCAAAGGCTGGTTTTGGGAGGAAGAAGCTTTATAACATGTGTTATAGAGAAAAAATGAAGTTGCTTGCACAAGGTGATGCAGACACTGCCATTGGGATCATGATGACCAGAAGAGAGAGGGATCCAGATTTCGTCTTTGAGCACACCGTCGATGATGAAGGAAGGCTGAAAAACCTATTCCGGTGTGATTCTCAATCACGTCGAGACTATGTTGACTACGGTGATGTGACCGTCTTCGACAGCACATACCGGATGAATAGGTATGGCATGCCATTTATACCTTTTGTCGGTTTGAACAACCACCATTGCACCACAGTATTCGGTTGTGCTCTTGTGTGTGACGAGACGGAAGATACATACGTATTGCTTCTTGAGACGTTTTTGAGGGCTCACTGTCAGAAGAAGCCCAGATCAGTGATTACTGATGGAGATGCAGCTATGATTAAGGCCATCAAAAAGGTACTTTCGGAGGTTTGGCGTCGTCTTTGCTCGTGGCATATTGAGAAGAACATGCAGAAACACCTTCATCATAAGTCTCTAAAGGAGTTCAGGTCTCTACTTTATTATGCCACTTCAAAAAAAGTATTTGAGGAGAGATGGGCAGCGTTTACCGCCAAATGGCAGTTGGAGAAAACAAAGACATGGTTACATAGGATGTACAAGAAGAAAAGGCTTTGGGCTGCATCATATCTGTCTGGTGGGTTCTTCCTAGGTATGCGAAGTAACCAGCGAAGTGAGAGTCTGAATTCATGTCTTCACTTGCATCTAGACTCCGGTATGACTATTGTTGATATGACTGTGCACTATGAGAACTGCATAGTTCGTCTCCGTGAGAACGAGGCGCATGGCGATTACACAAACTCACAGACAGTCACAGTACTAGTATTGGACGAGTGTAAAGATATTGAGAAATCGGTTGCCCATGTGTTCACTGTGGCAAACTTTTATATCTTACAGGAAGATATGAAGAAGGCACGGGAGCTTGAGGTCCTTGAGAGACTGAGAGGAGCAGACACTCACAGATTCATACTGACATGGAAGGAAAATAGGGATATCAGATTCACTGTGGACTACACCCCAGGTAACTCTGAAGAAACCGTGAAGTGCAGTTGCAGAAGTATGGATCGTAAAGGACTTCCTTGCAAACATATTCTTCACGTTCTGATTCAGCTACGCTTATGTGAGATACCTAAGTGTTTAGTACCGCAGAGGTTGAGCCAAGTTGCAAGGGGTGGACTTCCCGTGAAGCGCACTAGCGATCTGTTTGCGTGGGGATGGGCAGGTGCAGGGGACAGAGCTAGATACAACGAGTTGACTATCTTATCTGCCGAAGCAACTCATAAAGCATGCAGTAAACCATTTTTATTCCACAAGTTGAAGGTGGCTCTGAGGGACATAATAGATAATGATTACACTCAGGAGGATGAGCCTGGTGCGGAGAAAAAGTTTGTGAACGACGATGCATTTGAGCCTAATGAAAATCATGTTCTGGTTCGTGATCCCACAAAAGTTAACACCAAAGGCGCACCAAAACAGAATGTTAAAGGCCGCTGTAAGGATGATCCTGATGTGACTAAAAATGGGCGACCTAAATCTTTTGATGAGAAAAGCAAACGTCAATGTGGCCAGTGCGGTCTTACTGGTCATTATAAGTCCATGTGCCCTCAAATCCTAAGTACGATTTTCTATGTTCATGTAAATCTTATTGTTCAAACCAAATTTATTTATTTATTGTGAATTAACACACATCTTACTGTTTTGATATGTAGGAACTTTGCTTGATTTCAGGAGTATGGAAGATTGCTCATCATTTGATTGAAGACAGTTTTTTGATGGATTGCTTGTGTCTATGAGATCTTTTTTAATTGTTAGATTATGGTATAAGAGACTTATTTTACTTTGTTGATGTCAGACTTTGTTTATGTTAGACTATTTGCTAAGATACCCATATATGTATTTGTTGATGACAGACTATGTTATGCAAGAAGTATTTTCACTCTGATTATTTTGATGTGTTCATTATGCACTGTAGTGCCGTCGTTGTTTGTTTTTCTGCACTGTCACCGTCACTTATAACACCGTCATTTTTAGCTATTTTTTAAAAGAAAAAGGCCCGAAAAGTGCGTCGGCTAGTCTGACATTACACAGACTGGACCGACCGCACTGTCCCACAGGGCAGCGTCGGACGACGGTAGCATAGCGGGTTATTTAGAAGAGTTTGACTGCCTCTTTGGCATCCGGTATATAAGCAGGTCGTCGCGCGCTCCGTCGGGTAAGGTGGGACTAAACATTTCCCGTCGCCCCCATGGGGTACTTGGGCCGTCGTCTGTCCGGCTGTATAGTGGTATTGGGCCGGCCAACGCGGTCATGCGCGTCGCTCCCGATACGCGGCGGCGATGGAACGTTTAGTCCCACCTCACCCGACGGAGCGCGCGATGACCTGCTTATATACCCCGACGCCACAGAGGCAGTTGAACTCCCTTGATTAAATCACTTTGCTACCGCCGTCCGACGCTGCCACTGTGGGAGAGTGCCGTCGTGGCTATCCTGTTGGCCCGTTTGCCGACGTGGCGACGTGCAATTTTGGGGGGTATTTTTTCTAACTTTATATAACATGGACTATTTAAGTCACACGAGTAGACGACGGCAGAAGAATTTTTTAACATCTGTTTTATTCAAACAAGTAGACGACGGGAGAAATATTCACTGGGCGGGCATTTTTTTTAAACATTATATAAACATGGACCGTTTAAGTCACACAAGTAGACGATGGGAGAAGTATGAATATGAGTAATTGAAAATTATAGACGACGTCATGAAGACAAAATAATAATCCAAATGTCATTCTCAACTTAAATATTCAAACAAGTAGTGTTTTCTTCATCACAAAATATCCTAGTCAAAATAAATGAAAGCATCATTTGAGCGTACAAAATTTTCTGTTACATAAATTTTGCCGCATTTATTTCTTCTTTGCAAGCCGGGTAACTTTGTCTTTGACATCGTTGAGAGTATTTCTCTCTGAAAAAAAGCTGCGCAATCATTATGTCCCTCGATTTATCAACTGACCCCTGTTAGAACTTCATATTAGTCCAATGCGAATTGTATCACATAATGAATTCAATTAAATATAAGCATTTGAAATAAAACCATACTTGCGAAAAACGGCTTGTCCATTTTTCACCGTCCCAGTATTGAAAGCATCGAAGAACAAATATTCCACATGAATTGCTAGTCCATACAAATAATGATTCGTAAGTTCGCATTTCAGATAAGATATTAAAACAATGTGAAAGTATATACGCACCCATCTTCCTGCCGTGGCGTGTTATACGTTTTAATAAGCCAGGCAGACACATCCGGATAATTCACAGCACTGCTCGCATTCGCATCACGTATGTCATATCCAAGTTGTTTTCTCTGTTCATATGATTGATAGCACGCAAAGGATTTAAGATAGTTAAATTACGAACTGCTAGTTTCGATAAGCCCATGTAAATTTAAACCATACCAGCTCCTCAACTTTGTCTTTAACTTCACTGTCAAGTTTGCGTCCCATCAAAGAATCAAGAACCTGAAACTCTTCCTTCGGGCGATGCATGACGACCGAAACCCAGTGGGTATTTCCCTTATTAAGAGGTATATAAGTCTGCATCACAATAAATATACAATGCAATCAACACATATTGTTTTATTATTTAAAACCAGTAAATGCATACATTAAGCCAGTCGAACTTACCTTATCTTTTTTAAAATACTCATCAGTGCATCTATTCACGTGTCCATTCTTCTTCGTCATAACTTCGTTCTCATTTTTTCCTGGCTCAGTGTCTCATCTAAAGTCTAGTAACCAGTTGACCAGCCAGGTCGGCATTATATGATGATCGTCACCAACAACTCCCAACAGATATGACGAATAAGCATTGATAACCTGAAAATAATTTAAAAGATGTATAACAATTCCAATTTGTAGTGAGCGGTAATATAAAACACAACAATAACTTACATCACCGGTTATCCATTGATGGTTAAGAATCTTACAAGCCCTCTCTGCACTAAGACCTTCACGCATGCCATCATTGAATATTTCCTTCTTTCTATGTTTTGTTGAATGCTCATAAGCACAGAAACTTAACAGACACTTTCACCACATTGTATTCATCACTAGAATTTTGAAAGACTTCTTTCTCGAATAGTTCTACAGCACATAACTCTAATATGTTACTTAATCAATGATAAGTAGTAACTTTAGCGCAAAGTCAATTAAAACAGCCTGAAAATTTATAAAACTCACTTGCTTTTGCAGAACGTTTTGCACGCTTAGTCGGTATAGTAGGCACATAAGGAGACTTCAAAGGTTTGATCGGTTGCGCTTCCGTTTCCCAACAACCTCCTCCGGTACCTCATATTCTCCAACAGAACCAACTGATCCATGTGATGCAATTTCATTTGTTCCTAAAGATGTAACGGATTTCTCATCCGATACCTCAGGAACTTCGATAGGATCATGTTTATCACCCTTGAATCTATCCAAATAGTCAGGTGTGCAATAATAAGGTCTCTTTTCTTCAGAATCATTAAGATCAGCTTCATCATCCTCTTGCACATTCTTTTTTGCTGGTGTTTTGAAATTGTCCATAGCAGGTTGATATACAAATTCTTTACGAGGGTATCCACCATAGTTTCCAGATTCACTATTATCACCATACTCATTCTCTTCTTCTTTTTCACTATCACCGGCTTTGTAGAAGACACCGCTTTTGTTTAATTTCTCTATCACCCTCTATGATTACAAATAAGTTCTAGTTAGTTAGGTGACACATCAAAAAACAAATTGAACGGCAAAAAAACAAAACTTGTACTTGTGCGCATAGCTTTGGCAAACGAAGCATGTCCTTATGAATGTGCTTCAGCTTAGTCATAATTCGATCCATAATAGGGTTCTGGCTAGCGGAGGCCTCAGATGTACTCACACCTTTTCTCCTTCCTGTAATGTTAGACTTTTTCGTACTGGATTTCTTGTTTTTTTCAGCTTGTTCCACTCTAATTTTGTTTAGTCGGTACACTTCAGTAATGGTGTCATCGATCTACAACATAAAGAATTATACATTCAAATTTAATTAATAATTAATTGCACACTTTAAATAAAAAAAATTAATTGCACGTATTACCATCCCAACACCACGACCATATTGGAAGTCGTACTTGTCCCTTTTCTCCGCTGCCTCTTCTGTCCAGTTCCTCATCAAGGGGCTCAACAACGCTAACAGATCATACTGCGGACCGGTCATTGGCTGCACCTTCTCCCAATATAGATACTGCAAAACAAAAAAAATCACTTATCACGTGTTACACTATTATTACATAATAGAAATTTTCAACTTAAGAAATATATCATACCTACAGAAGTGCTAGGTTGCCACGTGGCCATTCCCTAACACGGCTGGGCTGCAAGACCATACCAATCTCCGACGAACAAAACCGCAAAGTGAATGTGTTCCAGTTGAACTTTTTTATCAACCCGACGTATTGCACTAGCGCATAATAATTCTTTGGTATGTACTCATCAGACACTGGTGCAATTATAGTCCCTAACAGGACGAGAAACGCCATCTGAACAAATTCATCATCCGCATTTTTATTTCTCACAATCTTCTGAATGAGATCATCAATCAAGATTTTACCAGTCTTTTTGTTAACAAAACTAACTGGAATTTTCTTTACTGCTTTCCCTTGGTCCATACTCAAAAAACTAGAAACATCCACTCCTTCGTTCTTGAAACCAAAAATAGCGAACACATCATCAGGCCTCAGTGAAATCAACCCTTTCTTTCTGGCTGCCTCTTGTACCGTGAATTTTTTACTACTTGGGTTGAAACCTTGAGTCATAAGCGCAAGCAAATTATCACGCATCTTCACCGAAGGTATTCGTAACATGCCCTCCATCTTCGTTTCATAAAATGTGAATCGCTGACTTGGTGTCAAATTATTAACAAGACTAACCCACTTTTCTACGGAATATCCAATCACGCCATCGATGTCCATACTGCATATAATAATATCTATGTGACGTTGCATGCAGTTGAGATGTTATATTAGAATGAAACATATTCAAAGATATACCTATCTAACGGCGACCAGTGTGGGTGGCGGCTGGCGCGGACGGCGAGCAGTGCGGGTGACGGCGTGCGCTGACGGCGACCCTTGTGCATGACGACGGGCGCTGACGGCGACCAGTTCGGGCGACGGCGGGCGCTGACGGCGACTAATGCGGGTGACGGCGGGCGTTGACGGCGACCAGTGTGGGGTGACGGCGGGCATTGACGACGACCAGTGTGGGGTGACGGCGGTCGCTGGGGGTGACGGCGGGCGGGATCAGATCGGGCGCGTCGTCGACACGTACGAGGTGGAAAGGGCACGCACGACGTTGATTGGGCACCGACGTCCGAGATTGTCGGGAATATTCCCTCAGATAGCGACGGCTCGTGGAGATATTTACTGCGTCAGGCCCGGGTGATCAGTTTGCAATCAATACCCACCTAACGTGATATAACCTTCGGTCGTGCTTTTGTCCTACACCGGTCGAGATTTTGTAATTCAATTTTAATAAGCGTCTGTCTGTAATCCAAATGGGCCCATTTTTTTCCACATGCTACAGTGACCATGCAGGACACGCACGCAAAAATTTGTCGCGTTTCGAGGCTCTATGTAATTTCTATGATTTTCTAGGTCGAAAACCCCAAAAATACTGCCCAGACGTGACGCAACGTGCGTTCGTTGTTGGATTTCATTCGTTTTTTGCGTGGGGTGCCCGGGCGGGGCCCCACATGCGCTGCCAAAAGTTGGGTGCATTCTGTGAAACCACTCAGGTACTTGGTGTGCAAGCGGGTGGTTTCGGTATGGGCGGAGGGGGCCCTCGAGCGCACGTCTCTCCTTCGCATCCGCAAAAC